>NW_025891246.1:0-1573 GCF_002878395.1 Capsicum annuum
GTATTGAATTGTGGAAGGTGGATATGGTAATTGAGTTATGGAAGGTGGATATGGTAATTGAGTTATGGAAGGTGCATATGGTGATATACTATTGAATTGTTGATTATTTATGTCTATGGCTCAATTTGGTTTAATGGATTGGTTGGAAGGATAAAGGAATCCAAACTTGATATTGGATGATGTTGTATGAATATGCATGGCATATGAATGAAATTGGACTATAAGAGGGTTAAAGTGACACCCTTTTTGGTGTAATTAAGTCTTACTACTTAACCACTAGTATGGTAAATTCAAATAATTGGATTGTGATGTTTGGTCGCTAATACTAGATTGCTATATATGTTCATTGTAGATAAGTAATCTGAAAAGACGGGAAGTCCATTTGGGACTAGAATTGAAGGTTGACAGTTAGGTATGTAAAGCATACTCTATACTCCAAAGTTATTTAATAACATGTGATCCATAATGGTTTTGTATGATGTCCTATGTTAGCAATGAACTTGTTTCCATCATACAAGATGTCAAGACATTCCAATACGTACTTGTTTTCCAAATCTTACATGTTTATTACACTAATGAATGTCAGAAGGTATCCAGTTACTCAAACAAGATCCATGTGCTATTAATGACTCCAAAACATTTCATTGATATACCAATAAGTTCCTACTTCATTGTTATGGCATTGATGACTCTAAAACACTTCATTGATGTGCCAATGAGATTTTACTTCATTATTATTGCATTGATGGTCTATTTATATGTCTCTTATTGATGTATCATTGTTTCAAAGTATCAAAAATGCGGTGGCGACCGAAATAACAATCTCAAAGATTAATTGAACTAAGTGATGGAAGTTCTCTCTTATCAGGTGGTATCCCGGGGGCATAAGCCTATCATGGGTCGATCCCTATTTATATGTTTATGGGTGGTATCCTAGGGGCATAAGCCTATCATGGGTGGATCCTAGTTGATATGTACTGGAGGCAGCCTAATGATCACAGTACAATACAATAATGATTACAAAGATGATAAGAACAAAGGTAAAGTGATTGAATAAATACAATGTACAGGTTGTCACAAGTTCTAGTAAGTGTGGTCCACTCCTATTATGATTTATTCACTTGTTTCTGATTTCTTTTGAGCTCCTATATCATATGTGATTATCTACAGCTTTACATACTCAGTACATATTTCGTACTGACATCCCCCATGGGGGACTTGCATTTCATGCTGCAGGCACAGGTATCTTAGCTCATACACCGCACAAGTAGGAGCCAGGATATCCAACTGCTTTTGGTGAGGTCCAGTTTGCTTCAGGGCTTTTCGTGTCATATCCAGTAACTTTTGATATTGTATAGAAGTTAGTTATATGGTGGGGTGTGTCCCGGCCTTAGTTAAACTCTATGTATTGTCTAGAGGCTTTGTAGACCTAATGTACAGTGAAGGTGGTTTTTGTTAATAGACGTGATGGATCCAACGGCCAAGTATTGTATATATATATATATACGTGTGCTCGAGCTTATACCGGTGATTATTTCCTTTTATATGCGACATAATGCTGTCTAAATTTTGT
>NW_025891247.1:0-768 GCF_002878395.1 Capsicum annuum
CGTTGAAGATGTGGTCCCAACAGTTGAACAACACACTTTTATCAGGCTTTGCTCCATGCATCTTACTCAACTAATTTGATAAATTAGTAAGCATGGAGTTTCGTAGCATGTGAGCTAAACTAGCTTTACCAAGCCTATCAAATATTACGTAACTCCGAGCTTATTACCTTATCAAAAAAATATGCCCGAGTTAGTACACAAATCAAACAAGCTCAATCTGTCAGCCTTTTTGCTAATCACTCCTCTCCAATATAGATGGCAAGATATCTGCTATGCAAAAGTCTACACCATCACCAGACATGCTTGTCTGGGAGCAATTCTTCAGAAGACATCAATAGATAGGCATGCCACAGGAATTTATCCACACCCCATCCATCTTATCTTTGTTTTCATACATAAATCTGCGCTTGAGAAGATCATATACCATTTTAATCTGAAAACGAGCATTGTTGTCCTCCGGCAAATCAAGATATTGCCCAAAGTAGCTTCCTCTGAAATAAGAATCCAATTTTTGTTCTCAAAGTATTTTTCTGAAGGCGTCGAAAGATTTTTCCATGACTGACTTAACCACGAGATCACCTGTTAAATCTGTGGCACCATCGTACTGCATTCTCACAGGATAATGATCAATGCTGAAGGTTTTGACCAACTCTTCGGCGGAAGGGCTATTAGCATTTGGATCATCTTTTTTGAATGATTCCTCCTCTCCGTGTTCATTATTTTCTGCTCCTGATTGAGATAACGTTTGTAAAGCAAGTTCATAGAGTG
>NW_025891247.1:868-4860 GCF_002878395.1 Capsicum annuum
AAATCAAGATATTTTCCAAAGCAGTTGTCCCTAAAATAAGCATCCAAGTTTTATCCTCAAAGTATTTTCTGAAGGCGTCGAAAGATTTTTCCATGACTGACTTAACCACGAGATCACCTGTTAAATCTGTGGCACCATCGTACTGCATTCTCACAGGATAATGATCAATGCTGAAGGTTTTGACCAACTCTTCGGCGGAAGGGCTATTAGCATTTGGATCATCTTTTTTGAATGATTCCTCCTCTCCGTGTTCATTATTTTCTGCTCCTGATTGAGATAACGTTTGTAAAGCAAGTTCATAGAGTGGTGGATATAGCTGAGCTGCTGCACTTGTTCCTTTACTTGAACTTGATTCGATTTCTTTTCTTTTGGGAGCCATGTTATCTTCAATTAACAGGAACATAACATAGATTATAATTGATTAATGCATAACAGTAATATAATAGTTCCAATAGACAAATAATCTGTTGCACCAGGTATGTTATTTGTTACAACATATAATGACCTGTTGCAACGGATGAGTAATCCGTGGAAACCAAAAAAACAGCACTAATCTGATGCACCTAGTATTTAATCTGATGAATATATAACTGACCCATTGCAACAAATGAGTAATTCATTGAAAACCATAAAAACAGATTACTAATTTGTTGCACCAGGTATTTTATCTGTTGCAACATATAACCAATATGTTGCAACAGATGAGTAAACCATTTGAAATAATAAAAATGGATCACTAATCTGTTGCACCAGGTATGTTATCTGTTGCAACATATAACCGGCCTGTTGTAATGGATGAGTAAACCGTTGGAAGGAATAAAACCGTCCTAATCTGTTGCAAAATGCAGAGTAAACCGTTGGAAAGAAGAAAAATAGATAACTAATAAGTTATCTGTTGGATCAATATTATTTAGATTTCTTTCAAACAGAAGAGTCGTTTGTCGCAACAGATGAATGATCTGTTAGATTGTTCACCTGTTGCATTAGATTTTTAGTTGTTACATCAGATTTTCATCTGTTGCATCATATGTTTCATCTGTTACATCAGATGTTTCATCTGTTGCAATACCATTTTTACCAAGACAAACAACAAATCAACCCAGCAACACCAATACATCACACACACACATACATACACACACTAAGAACATCAACTGTGACCAAAAATTACCAACATATTTGAATCAACAGTATGACAACAACAAGAAGAAATGCCATAAATTAGGATTTTATTCAGTCCACATTTCAATACTAGAAGAGTAGTTGGCTCGAGTTCCTCTGTTTCTTTATAATTTTTTACCTGTGAAAAAGAAAATGGAACGACGAAGAACTCGAAGTTGTTGTCGCCAGAGAAGTCTTCACGTCGATTGACGGTTGAAAGTAGAAAAGGAACTCGCCTGACTATTTGTCGCTGGAGGTTGAAGGGAGAAATTTTGCAGAACTGTTGGTTGGGAGAGAGTTGAGAGAAACTGGAGAGAGAGAGTGATTGATTTGGATTGAAGAGGGGTGTGGGTTGGGTTGATTTGTATTTTTGAAAAGATTAGAAAGTTTTGAAAATATTAATCAAGTCTACAATTAACTTAATCAAGTTTGCTAATGATGTTTGACCCTTTAAGTTGGTCAATGTCATCAATCCTTCATTCAAAACTTAAAAGACACCTTTCCTTCAATTTTCTCTAGTGTCTACCTCAATATAAAATATATTTCTTCTAAGGTAACTGTATACTCTTTAAATTCCTACTTCTTAATTTTTTTTCACAAAGCATAATTTTTCCAATTAGATATATTCAGGGATATATTGAATAGAGTGAAAATAATATAATTTTATCACTTATAGATTGAATAGAAGAAAATAGTTTTTTTTAATTTTTTTTATGCATAAAAATAAAAATTTCTTCTAGTCATAATTCTATTATTGAATGCGTGAAACTTTTTTTAATAAAAAATAGCCATAATTGTGGAACATATAACAATCTAAATTTAGGAGTATCTTCTTTAGTCAGCATACGCACGTGTATAAGTAATTAGAATTTCCGTATTCTATCAATTACAACATCCTACAAAGTTAATTCACACAACTGTTCTCTCTGTTCTCTGTAATTTACCTATAGGATCAAAAATATCTTTCCATCCACCTTTTTGGGTCAAATACACCTTTATAACTAACAAAAAAATTTAAAATCATAATTAGAATTTCTATTAAACATGTGACAGCTTTCTATTGGTTGTAAATTAAATTAATTAAAATATTAAATTAAATTTGGATTCAATTAAAATGCACGACCCAAACCCGACCCAAACCATTAAGGATTATTCAATGTGGTGTTATTATCATGTGATCAAGTTGCTAATATTCTTCCTTTTCACTGTAACAGTCTACACTTCCGTAGTTAATTAGTTCAAACTTACATTCACATTTCTAAAAGAAAAGTCTGATACATTCTTTACCGTTTTCCTATCAAAAGCTATCAAGCATTCATTTTTATCTTGATAGTAATCTACGCGAGACACGTAAGTTGAAGTTTATAGAGTAGTTAGGTTAGATGGATTGATGGAAGGATGTTTTCTTTGGTAACATATGCCTTTATATGCTTTTTGAAGAAAATGGCTTATGATGCAACATTTCTACCAGTCTCTGAGATACAATGGCTTGGAGTATTTGTCCAGGATAGCGACAAATATAGCATTCCACAAAAATGTCTCCTGCCTTTGATTGTTAGAAGTTAAAACTCACACATTCATCATTTCTTTTCAAAAAATGAAAAAGAAAACTCACGAATGACTAGTTGTGTAATCTTATCAATACAAGGAAAGTTGAAGCAATGTTACATAGATGTTATTTGCAAAGAGAACTACCAAAATGGAGGTGGAATTTCATACCACTAAAGTAATGTTAACGCCAAATTGTCAAAATATTTATATGAATGTTCTGCACTCCTTAAGGTTTGAACTGGAGCTTCTGTTGAACAAAAGAGTTAAGTTAGAGATTGAAGAACTGTCCGTGGATTCACTCACTTTCTTGTCACACGAGTATCTACCATCAAAATCAATAACTAAGGGTATATCTGAATCTTTTTTATCTTTGTTCAGTTCTCTAGCACGAGAAGTTATTATTTTTCGTGTGCTCGAGTTGTAAGCATAAAACGGATTATATAACCTTAAGCAATCTTATACATAAACAATCCTATCCATAATCCTTTGTATTATTCAGGAACGTTGAACTTAATGATTTTCACATACACATAATAACAGTAATTCAATAAAGAATTACTTACCTGAATTCTCCATGGTTTTAGCGGAAGCAAAAGCGTAATAGAAGAAGCACTGAATTGTTTCTCTCTCTTTACCTTACTTTCAGAATAATTGTGATGGAGCTTATTCTTCTTTTGGCAAAGAGAGGACCCTTTTTTTAATGGGAATAGTCAGTTATGTTTTCACGTTCCATCAACGTGATTGGTGGATACAATCATTATCCTACTAAGAGTTAGTAATTGTGGATACAATCCTACTAGGAGTCAGTAATTATCCTACTAGGTAACTTTCCATATACATTAAGGATTTAACTTATTCAATTATTATTAAACCAATAAATTAATTAATTATGTGGGCCATAGAAATTTACATTCTCCCACTTGGCACACACAATGTTAATTTAATGGTTTAATAGGTACGTCAATCATGTGCACTATTAACATTAAATCCAACATCATTTGTCATCATTAAATAAATCAACTAAATTGAGTCATGGTGGTTGTACGTCCCTTTACTTGACATAGTTCCTTCCATGTACTACAATATTAGTCTATTACCTAACATAACCTTTCAAATACATAATGGGTCTAACGATAATACTTAGAATACTTTATCTAAGTCAGAACCTATTATCATCATTCACAATATTATGTATACAAGAGAAAACAGGTAACAACAAAAACATATATACTTTGAGCTCAAAGTGTCAATTTCATAAACATAATAAAGTCTTTACATAA
>NW_025891247.1:4960-8999 GCF_002878395.1 Capsicum annuum
AAAGGATCAGCAATCATAAGCTTAGTGCTAATATGTTCAATTGACACTTTATGTTTCTGGACTTCTTCTTTAACCGAAAAGTATTTCAATTCCATATGCTTAGAACCTTTTGAATACTTATCGTTCTTACAGAACAAAACTAAAGCAGTATTATCACAATAAATTTTTAGCGGCCTAGCTATATTGTCGACTAGTCGAAGTCCTGAAATAAAATTCCATAGTCAATTAGCCTGGACTGTGGCCTCAAAGCATGCAACAAACTCGGCTTTCATAATGGATGCAGCTATAAAAGACTGCTTCGCACTCTTCCATGATATTGATCCTCCACCTAACAGAAACAAATATCCAAATGTGGATTTTCTTGTATCCACACAACCAACATAATTTGAATCTGAATATCCAACCACATCTAGATGATCAGATTTTCTATAAGTGATCATATGATCTTTCATTCCTTGTAAGTATCGTAATACTTTGTTTGCAACCTTCCAGTGATCCATTCTAGGATTACTTTGATATCGGCCCAACATCCCAACAGCAAAACTGATGTTCGGCTTTGTACATATTTGGGCATACATAAGACTCCCAACTATTGATGCATAAAGAATAACGTTCATTTGCTTTCGTTCCAAGTCATTCTTTGGACATTAATTTAGACCAAACTTATCTCCTTTCTGAATTAAAACGGGACTTGATGAGCATTTTTCCATTCTAAATCTCTCTAATACTTTATTAATATAGGTTTTCTAAGACAATCCCAACAATTCTTGTGATCTATCTCAGAATATTTCTATTCCAATCACATAGGATTCCTCACTCATATCTTTCATTTCAAATTTGTTAGAGAGATATTTCTTGGTATCATGTAACAAACCAAGATCATTAGTATCCAGCAAGATGTCATCAACATACAAGACTAACATAATAAACTACTCCCACTGACCTTCAAATATATACACCGATCAACAACGTTTTCTTTAAATCCAAAGTTGACAATCGTTTCATTAAACTTAAGATACCATTGTTGGGAAGATTGTTTAAGTCCATATATTAACTTCTTAAGTTTACACACCATGTGTTACTTTCCTTTAATAGTAAACCCCTCAGGTTGATTCATATAAACTTCTTCCTCTAAATTTCCATTCAGAAAGGCTGTTTTCATATCCATTTGATGTAGCTCTAAGTCATAATGAGCTACTAAGGCCATTATAATTCTTAGTGAATCTTTTCTAGAAACGGGTGAAAACGTCTCTTTATAGTCAATGTCATCCTTTTGAGTGAAACCTTTGGAAATAAGTCTAGCCTTGTGACGTTCGATGTTGCCAGTTGAGTCGCGTTTGGTTTTAAAGACCCATTTACACCCAACTCTTTTGCAACCTTCAGGTAATTCAACAAGGTCCCAAACTTTATTCTATTCCATAGATTTTAACTCATCTTTCATAGCATTTATATCAGAATTATTGCTTTCAATGGCTTGTGAAAATGAAACTAAATCATCATTAATTCCCAAGTCAGTTTCTGACTCATGTAGATATACCAAATAATCATCAAAAATAGCAGATCTCCTTTGTCTTTGAGATCTTCTTGATGCTACTTCTTGTGGTTCATCTACTACGAGTTCATCAATTATGGCTTCATTAATAGGAATATTAATTTGTTGTTCTTGTTGATTACTTTGTTGTACAACATCTTCATGAATAACAAATTTAAAAGAAGTACAGGGTAGAGGAAGTCATACTCTAACTTCTTTAATTTTCACATTACGTGGTTCTTCACTCCCACTAACTTCGCCATTCTCAATGAATCTAGCGTTTCCAGTTTTAACTATTCTCGTACTATGATTAGGACAGTAAAATCTATACCCCTTTGATTTTTCTGGATAACCAATGAAGAAACCACTGATTGTTCTTGAATCCAGTTTCTTTTCTTGTGGATTATAAACTCTAACTTCTGTCAGGCAACCCCAAACATGCAGGTGCCTCAAACTAGGTTTCCTACCAGTCCACAGTTCAAAAGGTGTCTTTGGGACTACTTTACTAGGAACCCTATTTAGCAAGTAAACGGCAGTCCTTAAAGCATACATCCATAAAAAAGGAGGTAAAGATGAATTACTTAACATACTTCTAACCATATCCATTAATGTACGACTACGCCTTTCTGCCACACCATTTTGTTGTGGTGTACCAGGCATTGTGTATTGAGCACATAAGCCACACTTTTTGAGGAATTTAGCAAATGTACCTGGGTGTTGTCCACTTTCATCATATCTTTCATAATATTCACCACCTCTATCAGACCTGATTATTTTCACCTTTCTATCTAGTTGTCTTTCAACCTCAATAATAAATACCTCTAAGGCATTAATCGCTTGAGATTTTTCATGCAATAAATAGATATATCTATAACATGAAAAGTTATCAATAAAAGTGATAAAATATTTTTCTTTATTGAAAGATGTGATATCAAAAGGACCACATATATCAGTGTGTATGATTTCAAGAAGTTGTGTGCTTCTTGTGTCTCCTTTCTTTGTGTGTTTTATTTGTTTTTCTTTAATACAATCAACACAAATATTAAGGTCAGTAAAATCTAAATCTGAAAGAATTTCATTCTTAATTAATCTTTCCAGCCTTTCTTTATATATGTGACCTAAACGTTTATGCCATAAGTAAGCAGATAGTTCATTCACGAAACTTTGTTTGGTTCTAACATTATGATGCAGAGTTAGAAGTGTTTCAGCAAACAGATTATTAAGATTCAATTTGTATAAATTATCACAAAGAGTACCAGTACCGATGAGATAATTATTCTTAACAAACTAAAACATCCATTACCAAAATTAAAGGAATATCCAGTCTTATCCAACTTAGATAATGAAACAAAATTTCTCAAAAGAGAAGGAACATAATAAGTTTCAACTAAATCTAAGTGACGCCTAGAATCGAGAATCAGATGATAAGTCCCGACAGCTTCAACTGGAGCCTTCACTCTATTCCCCATGTAAACAAATCTTTCATTCTTGTTTATGGTTTGGATTGTAAGGAATCCCTGCATAGTATTAGAAACATGAATAGTATAATCAAAGTCAATCCACCAAGTATTATAAGAAACTTCAGTTAAGTTTAATTCGAGACATGTAAAAGCACAAGGCTTACCTTACTTCTCAAACCATGCCTTACATTTCAGGCAATCTTTCTGAAAGAGTCCAGATTTTCCATAGAAATGACACTTTTCATTCTTGTTTCCTTTCTTATGTATTTGACATGAGCAATGATTAACATTAAGTTGCTTCTGTTGTCCCTTACCATGCTTCTTTCCTTTCTTTTCAGCTCCTTGATGATTTACATAATTAATAAAGTGGGTTCCTTGATTCTTTAGCCTAGTTTCCTCTTGAACCAACATACCATGCAATTTATGTACGTTTTATTTATATTTGATGGTGTTGTCATTTATTTAGAAAGGACCATACTCAGATGATAATGAGTTGATAATGAACTGCACAAGAAAATTCTGTTCCACTTCCATTCCCAATGACTTAAGTTTTGCTGTTATTTTGTCATTTCAATGACATGCTCATGCATAGTACGTGAACCATCAAACTTCATGGTGGTCAAAGTACCTATTAGTGTCCCAGCAAGAGACTTATCAGCAGTTTGGGAGGACTCTTCCACAAGTTTCAGAAGTTCTTTCGCCCTTTCAGTTTTGGGAAGAGTAGTCTTAATGTGCCCGAAATATTCACTCGCATGAACATTAGACCTAATCTGTTAGAACGATCCCAGTGCTTATAATAGGACTTTTCTTCATCACTACTAGCTTCAGTAATAGCAGTTGGCTTTCAGAGTAAAGTGCAACATCAAAATCTAAAACCCCAAGATGGAATTTGATCTGTTCGCACCAATCTGAAAAGTTAAGTCCATTAAAAGTCGTAACAGAGGCAGAGTGCGAATGAAGGGCAAGTGCTGAAATAGAACATGCTCATTTATTAATACTTCGAGTTACGAGTTTAAACACATTATCAAATTCAGAAATAACTTACTTA
>NW_025891247.1:11999-18632 GCF_002878395.1 Capsicum annuum
ATGTTGACTCCATTATTGAATTATATATTTTAAATTAAATATTTTTTAATCACTTAAAAATAGATATTTTATATATCAATTTAAATGAATTTTAATATTCTATATTATATGAATGATATATATTTAAATGAAGTGACATAAACAACAAATCATCTTTTACTTTAATAAACATAAGTTGAAAATTTTTATTTTAAATTAAATAAGATGTAGTAAGATTTTTTTAAAACACACACGGCATAAGCATGGGAAGGCACATGCAAAAAAATTAAAGCTAAATAAGATGAAAGTTTTATTTAAAATACACACGATATAATTATGGAAATGCACGCACACAAAAAAATTAAGCTAAATAAGATGAAATTTTTATTTTTAAGAATAAATATTTAAAGCTTGAAAAAATATTTATATATATATATATAAGTTAAATAAGATGGAGGGCATTTTGGTAATCAATTAATTTATTCCTAGAAATTATACCATGTATATTACTTTGAATACAACAAACCAAACACTCAATAAAAAATAATCCCAGCATAACTAATCCTCAGTATAACTTATGCCATCACAACTTATCCCAGCATAACTAATCCCGGTATAACTTGTTTTCAAACCAAACGACCCCTAAAACTTATAGCTAAATACCCAATTGAGTTTGGAAAGTGGCTATCTAGACGGCTTATCCTAGTGTCTAGGAAGTTTAGGCCATAGGTGACAAAAGAGTTTTAAAATGAGGTATAGGTGATACAAGTCTTAATTATTAGTTGGAGATGACAATTACTTTATTATGGATTAAGAAAGTTAGAGAAGTTTGAAAATAACCCATAAATTTTTAAATTTACACTTTGCTCCCAATGTATACCTAAAATAACAAGAAACGGAGGGAAAAGAGCGTCTTTCTCTCTCTTCTAATCCATTGTTGTTTTCTCTCTCTTAGAGATTTTTGCTACTTATTGTTTCTGTTTCTGCTGCTTTATTCATCATCTTCTGCTTCATTATCATCATCTTCTACTTCATTATCATCTTCATCTTCTTCTTGTTGACTATTTATTATTGTTGTTTTTGTTATTGGTACAGCGCTACTACTGCGATCTGACCAATTTCTTAGGTCAAATTTTATTTACTACATCACTTTCCACTTTGGCATTACTTCATAGGTGACTTTGGTAAGTAAAATTATGATTTTTATTCGTATTTGTCATCTGGGTACACTTTTGTTTTTCCAATAATAAATGGAACCCTGATCATGAATCCAACATAAGTGCCCATAATTTAAATAGATCATCATTTGGTGCATCAGATGAGTAATCTGTTGCATCAGACTGTTTATCTGTTGCATCAGACGTATAATTTGTTGCATCAGACGTATTATCTGTTATATCCGGATGTTTATCTGTCATAAGTGACTTTGGTAAGTAAAATTATGATTTTTATTCATATTTGTCATTTGGGTACACTTCTCTTTTTCCATCAATAGATAGAACCCCGATCATGAATCCACCATAAGTGCACACAATTTAAACACATCAATCATCTGGTGTATCAGATGAGTAATCTATTGCATCGGGAGATTTATCTGTTTCATCAGACGTATTATCTGTTGTATCAAGATGTTTATCTGTTGCACCAGACTAATTATCTGTTATTGCACCAGACTAATTATCTGTTGCAACAAATGATTAATCTGTTCGAAACAACACAAATCAACCCCTGCCACAAACCCAACAAATAACCAATATGTTTCAACTCTTGCTATTGTTACTGGATTCAAAATTATATCATACGTCCAATTACCAGTCCCAAATTTCCTAATTTAATTTCTTATTTTACTTGTCTTTTTCATTTATCAAGAAAAGATTAAAAAAATCCATGTTTTACCCTTTGCATTAATCACTTTTTCTTCAAATTAAAATGGAAACATCATTTAATAGGGGGACTATACGCCAACCGACATTAAAAGTTTTCTTCTCTTATGAAATTTCAATTGAATAGAAAACAATGGCTATTTTAAACACATCTACTGTCCCACCAACTAATCAGTGGGTTATGGTAAACTAGACATGTTATTAATTATTTTTTTTAATCAATGTGGCATCTCAATTTGGGATGGGTAATTTGAGACGGAGGGAGTATGAATTAAAACGTCAGAGCCAAGTGAAGCAACAAACTAGTCATCTGTTGAAACAGACTATTTATCTGTTGCATCAGACTTCTTATCTGTTCTCACATGAGTAATCTATTTTAAACAACACATTAACCCCTGCCATAAACCCAACAGATAAATCTTGCTATTGCTACTGGATTCTAAATTATTCCTTTTTACATCGAATGATCGACATGTTTGTTGAGAAGATAATAGACAAAATGAAAATGAAATATGGATTAAAACATCAAAGATCAAACATAATTTATTTATTAAAGAAAAACAAATAAAAATACATATAATAGACTAAAAGAAAAATAATAATCTAATTATTATTATTATCATTATCATCATTGCCAGCCGGTCAATCTTCAACCGGAAGTAGTAGGGCCCTTCTCAGCCTGCGTATCTCGCAGAGCATTCTTGCTCTAACTCCTCCCAGCTCCCATTGCAGGTCACGAACTTGATTTCAAAGTTCATTCACTGCGTCTTGCAGAAAAGCAATGTCCCACACTGGGTCATCCATAATCTTATCTTCTAAAGTGTAATATGAAAAAAGAGATACAATAAATAAATAGAGTGTAGTTGAATGAACGATTGAGTAAGGAGGGACCTATTTATAGAGGATTGAATTTGAATGAGAGGTAAAAAGGCGCGACTATTCACCTCCATACATTAATTATATTTTTGATTAAATTAAGAAAATAAATATTGTGATATAAGCCATGACTTTTTAGATTATTATTATTAATTAGTTCTTTCGAAGAACCGTTTTTATTGAGTTGTGGCAACAGATTCTATATTTGTTACAGCAGATAACATATGGGTAATCTGTTGCAAAATATATTCTTTCTGTTAGATAACTTACAACATACTGGCAATCTTTTGCAACAAATGTATATATCTGTTTGATTTCAGCAGCAGGTTAATCAACTATTATAACAGATGTCTCCAATTGTTTGACAATATAAACAGATGTGTCATCTGTTGCAACTAGCTAGTTATCTGTTTATTTAATTTAAGCCATAGATGGACTAAGAAGAATAAGGTGCGTGCAGATGGATCCACTATCATATGTGTGGGAGTTAAGTATGTATTACTGATAAAATCACTGGGAAAACATACACACAAAGTACAATGTTTTTTTGAATGCAGTTTTTAACTGATTAGGCATTGATCATTCAAACAAGATCCTGCATTGTACCGTTAAGTTTGATGGGTTCGAAATTGATAAGGCTGAAGACCTCATGGAGATGGTGCAGATATCCTGTTACGAATTACTGACGGTTGTTGCTCGTGTTTATGCGTGTTAAGTTTTGAGAAGGGATTAATATTTATCATCACTACAGAAATTCAATAGCGATTGGACTAACTTTTAGGGTGCATTGGACCCTTAGAGGGCCTTTGAAGCTTAGCACTGCATCTAACAAAAACGGAAAACCAATATAGTTATTGCCCTGGCCAAAATTTATATGGTTAGGTTGCTCGCTCAGGGTGATGATTATATGCCAGAAGGTGTGGTAGGAGAATGCTTTCAAGGGAAAAAGGGTAGTTGATGGAAGACTATATCATCTGAGAGCTAATTGAAGAAGAGACATAGGGTAGAAAGTAATTTCTAATGAATATGGCCGATGGAATTATCTTAACAGATGCGAAATCTGAATCAAGTGCAAATATGAAAGTGTATCCGGTAATGTAATTTTTTCTGTTGTGTTTCTAAAAGAAAAAATAATGCAATTGGACACTTTGCTAGGGAGCTGCGTGGTCGGGATTATCACCTAGGTAGAAAATAGGAGAAGACCAACAAAGCAGCCTCACGGGCATAGAGAGTTGAAATGATGTTCAGCGAGTCTAGAAAACTTATGCCAACAACAACTGCAGTTTAAATAAGGAAACAAAGCGAAGGCGACAATTTCTAAGTTTTAAATTTCATCCCTGCCTTCTTGTTTGTGTTTTCGATCAGGTCTACTGTCGTTGACCTGAACGGAACCACAAATGAGATTGAAAGGCAAATAGAGCGTCATTACTTCCTTAGCAATATGGATTCATTGATTGTATTTTCTTTCCTTAGTATTCTTTCAACATTTCTTAGAGAAGATCAGATGCTTGCTGTAGTATGTGAATCTCGATAATTTTCAAGCTTGCCTCCAGCTTGCTGATTCTATATTCAAGCTGGTCGTTGCCGTCTTTAAAGTTGGTAAGGAGTTCCTCATCTCTTATGAGCTCGATCAGTCACACTACCTTCAAAGTTGTGGCATTCTAGAAGCCCTTCAGAACACTTTCTTTAGAAGCCTTAAAGGATACATGGAGGGTCGATATGTTTGTTTTAGGTCAAAATGTGTTGATGCACGTTGAAGATGTGGTCCCAACAGTTGAACAACACACTTTTATCAGGCATTGCTCCATGCATCTTGCTCAACTAATTTGATAAATTAGTAAGCATGGAGTTTCGTAGCATGTGAGCTAAACTGGCTTTACCAAGCCTATCAAATATTACGTAACTCCGAGCTTATTACCTTATCAAAAAAATATGCTCGGGTTAGTACACATATCAAACAAGCTCAATCTGTCAGCCTTTCTGTTGATCCCTCTTCTCCAATATAGATGGCAAGATATCTGCTATGCAAAAGTCTACACCATCACCAGACATGCTTACCTGGAAGCAATTCTTCAGAAGACATCAATAGATAGGCATGCCACAGGAATTTATCTACACCTCATCCATCTTATCTTTGTTTTCATACATAAATCTGCACTTGAGAAGATCATATACCATTTTAATCTGAAAACGAGCATTGTTGTCCTCCGGCAAATCAAAATATTACCCAAAGTAGCTTTCTCTGAAATAAGAATCCAATTTTTGTTCTCGAAGTATCTTTCTGAAGGCGTCGAAAGATTTTCCCATGACTGACTTAACCACGAGATCACCTGTTAAATCTGTGGCACCATCGCACTGCATTCTCACAGGATAATGATCAATGCTGAAGGTTTTGACCAACTCTTCAGCGGAAGGGCTATTAGTATTTGGATCATCTTTTTTGAATGATTCCTCCTCTCTGTGTTTATTATTTTCTGCTCCTGATTGAGATAACCCTTGTAAAGCAAGTTCATAGAGTGATGGATATAGCTGAGCTGCTGCACTTGTTCCTTTACTTGAACTTGATTCGATTTCTATTCTTTTGGGAGCCATGTTATCTTAAATTAACAGGAACATAACATAGATTATAATTGATTAATGCATAACAGTAATATAATAGTTCCAATAGACAAATAATGTGTTGCACCAGGTATGTTATTTGTTACAACATATAATGACCTGTTGTAACGGATGAATAATATGTGGAAACCATAAAAACAGCACTAATCTATTACACCTAGTATTTAATCTGATGCAATATATAACTGACCCGTTGCAACGAATGAGTAATTCATTGGAACCATAAAAACAGATCACTAATTTGTTGCATCAGGTATTTTATCTGTTGCAACATATAACCAATATGTTGCAACAGATGAGTAAACCGTTTGAAATAATAAAAATGGATCACTAATCTGTTGCACCAGGTATGTTATCTGTTGCAACATATAACTGGCCTGTTACAACGGATGAGTAAACCGTTGGAAGGAATAAAACAGTCCTAATTTATTGCAAAATGCAGAGTAAACCGTTGGAAAGAAGAAAAATAGATAACTAATAAGTTATCTGTTGGATCAATATTATTTACATTTCTTTCAAACAGAAGAGTCGTTTGTCGCAACAGATGAATGATCTGTTAGATTGTTCACCTGTTGCATTAGATTTTTAGCTGTTACATCAGATTTTCATCTGTTGCATCATATTTTTATCTGTTGCATCATATGTTTCAGCTGTTACATCAAATGTTTCATCTGTTGCAATACCATTTTTACCAAGACAAACAACAAATCAACCCAGCAACACCAATACATCACACACACACACACACTAAGAACATCAACTGTGACCAAAAATTACCAACATATTTGAATCAACAGTATGACAACAAGAAGAAAAAATGCCATAAATTAGGATTTTATTCAATCCATATTTCAATACTAGAAGAGTAGTTGGCTCAAGTTCCTCTGTTTCTTTAAAATTTTTTACCTTTGAAAAAGAAAATGGGACGACGAAGAACTCGAAGTTGTTGTCGCCAGAGAAGTCTTCACGTCGATTGATGGTTGAAAGTCGAAAAGGAACTCGCCTGACTATTTGTCGCTGGAGGTTGAAGGGAGAAATTTTGCAGAACTGTTGGTTGGGAGAGAGTTAAGAGAAGCTGGAGAGAGAGAGTGATTGATTTGGATTGAAGAGGGGTGTGGGTTGGGTTGATTTGTATTTTTGAAAAGATTAGAAAGTTTTGAAAATATTAATCAAGTCTACAATTAACTTAATCAAGTTTGCTAATGATGTTTGACCCTTTAAGTTGGTCAATGTCATCAATCCTTCATTCAAAACTTAAAAGACACCTTTCCTTCAA
>NW_025891247.1:18732-82787 GCF_002878395.1 Capsicum annuum
ATCCTTCATTCAAAACTTAAAAGACACCTTTCCTTCAATTTTCTCTAGTGTCTACCTCAATATAAAATATATTTCTTCTAAGGTAACTGTATACTCTTTAAATTCCTACTTCTTAATTTTTTTTCACAAAGCATAATTTTTCCAATTAGATATATTCAGGGATATATTGAATAGAGTGAAAATAATATAATTTTATCACTTATAGATTGAATAGAAGAAAATAGTTTTTTCAAAAAAAATTTATGCGTAAAAATAAAAATTTCTTCTAGTCATAATTCTATTATTGAATGCGTGAAACTTTTTTTAATAAAAAATAGCCATAATTGTGGAACATATGACAATCTAAATTTAGGAGTATCTTCTTTAGTCAGCATACGCACGTGTATAAGTAATTAGAATTTCCGTATTCTATCAATTACAACATCCTACAAAGTTAATTCACACAACTGTTCTCTCTGTTCTCTGTAATTTACCTATAGGATCAAAAATATCTTTCCATCCACCTTTTTGGGTCAAATACACCTTTATAACTAACAAAAAAATTTAAAATCATAATTAGAATTTCTATTAAACATGTGACAGCTTTCTATTGGTTGTAAATTAAATTAATTAAAATATTAAATTAAATTTGGATTCAATTAAAATGCACGACCCAAACCCGACCCAAACCATTAAGGATTATTCAATGTGGTGTTATTATCATGTGATCAAGTTGCTAATATTCTTCCTTTTCACTGTAACAGTCTACACTTCCGTAGTTAATTAGTTCAAACTTACATTCACATTTCTAAAAGAAAAGTCTGATACATTCTTTACCGTTTTCCTATCAAAAGCTATCAAGCATTCATTTTTATCTTGATAGTAATCTACGCGAGACACGTAAGTTGAAGTTTATAGAGTAGTTAGGTTAGATGGATTGATGGAAGGATGTTTTCTTTGGTAACATATACCTTTATATGCTTTTTGAAGAAAATGGCTTATGATGCAACATTTCTACCAGTCTCTGAGATACAATGGCTTGGAGTATTTGTCCAGGATAGCGACAAATATAGCATTCCACAAAAATGTCTCCTGCCTTTGATTGTTAGAAGTTAAAACTCACACATTCATCATTTCTTTTCAAAAAATGAAAAAGAAAACTCACGAATGACTAGTTGTGTAATCTTATCAATACAAGGAAAGTTGAAGCAATGTTACATAGATGTTATTTGCAAAGAGAACTACCAAAATGGAGGTGGAATTTCATACCACTAAAGTAATGTTAACGCCAAATTGTCAAAATATTTATATGAATGTTCTGCACTCCTTAAGGTTTGAACTGGAGCTTCTGTTGAACAAAAGAGTTAAGTTAGAGATTGAAGAACTGTCCGTGGATTCACTCACTTTCTTGTCACACGAGTATCTACCATCAAAATCAATAACTAAGGGTATATCTGAATCTTTTTTATCTTTGTTCAGTTCTCTAGCACGAGAAGTTATTATTTTTCGTGTGCTCGAGTTGTAAGCATAAAACGGATTATATAACCTTAAGCAATCTTATACATAAACAATCCTATCCATAATCCTTTGTATTATTCAGGAACGTTGAACTTAATGATTTTCACATACACATAATAACAGTAATTCAATAAAGAATTACTTACCTGAATTCTCCATGGTTTTAGCGGAAGCAAAAGCGTAATAGAAGAAGCACTGAATTGTTTCTCTCTCTTTACCTTACTTTCAGAATAATTGTGATGGAGCTTATTCTTCTTTTGGCAAAGAGAGGACCCTTTTTTTAATGGGAATAGTCAGTTATGTTTTCACGTTCCATCAACGTGATTGGTGGATACAATCATTATCCTACTAAGAGTTAGTAATTGTGGATACAATCCTACTAGGAGTCAGTAATTATCCTACTAGGTAACTTTCCATATACATTAAGGATTTAACTTATTCAATTATTATTAAACCAATAAATTAATTAATTATGTGGGCCATAGAAATTTACATTCTCCCACTTGGCACACACAATGTTAATTTAATGGTTTAATAGGTACGTCAATCATGTGCACTATTAACATTAAATCCAACATCATTTGTCATCATTAAATAAATCAACTAAATTGAGTCATGGTGGTTGTACGTCCCTTTACTTGACATAGTTCCTTCCATGTACTACAATATTAGTCTATTACCTAACATAACCTTTCAAATACATAATGGGTCTAACGATAATACTTAGAATACTTTATCTAAGTCAGAACCTATTATCATCATTCACAATATTATGTATACAAGAGAAAACAGGTAACAACAAAAACATATATACTTTGAGCTCAAAGTGTCAATTTCATAAACATAATAAAGTCTTTACATAAAATCATTCATTGATATCAATAAGACCCATCCTTTCAACATGTTCAATAAATGTTTTGGGCGGTAATCCTTTCGTCAAAGGATCAGCAATCATAAGCTTAGTGCTAATATGTTCAATTGACACTTTATGTTTCTGGACTTCTTCTTTAACCGAAAAGTATTTCAATTCCATATGCTTAGAACCTTTTGAATACTTATCGTTCTTACAGAACAAAACTAAAGCAGTATTATCACAATAAATTTTTAGCGGCCTAGCTATATTGTCGACTAGTCGAAGTCCTGAAATAAAATTCCATAGTCAATTAGCCTGGACTGTGGCCTCAAAGCATGCAACAAACTCGGCTTTCATAATGGATGCAGCTATAAAAGACTGCTTCGCACTCTTCCATGATATTGATCCTCCACCTAACAGAAACAAATATCCAAATGTGGATTTTCTTGTATCCACACAACCAACATAATTTGAATCTGAATATCCAACCACATCTAGATGATCAGATTTTCTATAAGTGATCATATGATCTTTCATTCCTTGTAAGTATCGTAATACTTTGTTTGCAACCTTCCAGTGATCCATTCTAGGATTACTTTGATATCGGCCCAACATCCCAACAGCAAAACTGATGTTCGGCTTTGTACATATTTGGGCATACATAAGACTCCCAACTATTGATGCATAAAGAATAACGTTCATTTGCTTTCGTTCCAAGTCATTCTTTGGACATTAATTTAGACCAAACTTATCTCCTTTCTGAATTAAAACGGGACTTGATGAGCATTTTTCCATTCTAAATCTCTCTAATACTTTATTAATATAGGTTTTCTAAGACAATCCCAACAATTCTTGTGATCTATCTCAGAATATTTCTATTCCAATCACATAGGATTCCTCACTCATATCTTTCATTTCAAATTTGTTAGAGAGATATTTCTTGGTATCATGTAACAAACCAAGATCATTAGTATCCAGCAAGATGTCATCAACATACAAGACTAACATAATAAACTACTCCCACTGACCTTCAAATATATACACCGATCAACAACGTTTTCTTTAAATCCAAAGTTGACAATCGTTTCATTAAACTTAAGATACCATTGTTGGGAAGATTGTTTAAGTCCATATATTAACTTCTTAAGTTTACACACCATGTGTTACTTTCCTTTAATAGTAAACCCCTCAGGTTGATTCATATAAACTTCTTCCTCTAAATTTCCATTCAGAAAGGCTGTTTTCATATCCATTTGATGTAGCTCTAAGTCATAATGAGCTACTAAGGCCATTATAATTCTTAGTGAATCTTTTCTAGAAACGGGTGAAAACGTCTCTTTATAGTCAATGTCATCCTTTTGAGTGAAACCTTTGGAAATAAGTCTAGCCTTGTGACGTTCGATGTTGCCAGTTGAGTCGCGTTTGGTTTTAAAGACCCATTTACACCCAACTCTTTTGCAACCTTCAGGTAATTCAACAAGGTCCCAAACTTTATTCTATTCCATAGATTTTAACTCATCTTTCATAGCATTTATATCAGAATTATTGCTTTCAATGGCTTGTGAAAATGAAACTAAATCATCATTAATTCCCAAGTCAGTTTCTGACTCATGTAGATATACCAAATAATCATCAAAAATAGCAGATCTCCTTTGTCTTTGAGATCTTCTTGATGCTACTTCTTGTGGTTCATCTACTACGAGTTCATCAATTATGGCTTCATTAATAGGAATATTAATTTGTTGTTCTTGTTGATTACTTTGTTGTACAACATCTTCATGAATAACAAATTTAAAAGAAGTACAGGGTAGAGGAAGTCATACTCTAACTTCTTTAATTTTCACATTACGTGGTTCTTCACTCCCACTAACTTCGCCATTCTCAATGAATCTAGCGTTTCCAGTTTTAACTATTCTCGTACTATGATTAGGACAGTAAAATCTATACCCCTTTGATTTTTCTGGATAACCAATGAAGAAACCACTGATTGTTCTTGAATCCAGTTTCTTTTCTTGTGGATTATAAACTCTAACTTCTGTCAGGCAACCCCAAACATGCAGGTGCCTCAAACTAGGTTTCCTACCAGTCCACAGTTCAAAAGGTGTCTTTGGGACTACTTTACTAGGAACCCTATTTAGCAAGTAAACGGCAGTCCTTAAAGCATACATCCATAAAAAAGGAGGTAAAGATGAATTACTTAACATACTTCTAACCATATCCATTAATGTACGACTACGCCTTTCTGCCACACCATTTTGTTGTGGTGTACCAGGCATTGTGTATTGAGCACATAAGCCACACTTTTTGAGGAATTTAGCAAATGTACCTGGGTGTTGTCCACTTTCATCATATCTTTCATAATATTCACCACCTCTATCAGACCTGATTATTTTCACCTTTCTATCTAGTTGTCTTTCAACCTCAATAATAAATACCTCTAAGGCATTAATCGCTTGAGATTTTTCATGCAATAAATAGATATATCTATAACATGAAAAGTTATCAATAAAAGTGATAAAATATTTTTCTTTATTGAAAGATGTGATATCAAAAGGACCACATATATCAGTGTGTATGATTTCAAGAAGTTGTGTGCTTCTTGTGTCTCCTTTCTTTGTGTGTTTTATTTGTTTTTCTTTAATACAATCAACACAAATATTAAGGTCAGTAAAATCTAAATCTGAAAGAATTTCATTCTTAATTAATCTTTCCAGCCTTTCTTTATATATGTGACCTAAACGTTTATGCCATAAGTAAGCAGATAGTTCATTCACGAAACTTTGTTTGGTTCTAACATTATGATGCAGAGTTAGAAGTGTTTCAGCAAACAGATTATTAAGATTCAATTTGTATAAATTATCACAAAGAGTACCAGTACCGATGAGATAATTATTCTTAACAAACTAAAACATCCATTACCAAAATTAAAGGAATATCCAGTCTTATCCAACTTAGATAATGAAACAAAATTTCTCAAAAGAGAAGGAACATAATAAGTTTCAACTAAATCTAAGTGACGCCTAGAATCGAGAATCAGATGATAAGTCCCGACAGCTTCAACTGGAGCCTTCACTCTATTCCCCATGTAAACAAATCTTTCATTCTTGTTTATGGTTTGGATTGTAAGGAATCCCTGCATAGTATTAGAAACATGAATAGTATAATCAAAGTCAATCCACCAAGTATTATAAGAAACTTCAGTTAAGTTTAATTCGAGACATGTAAAAGCACAAGGCTTACCTTACTTCTCAAACCATGCCTTACATTTCAGGCAATCTTTCTGAAAGAGTCCAGATTTTCCATAGAAATGACACTTTTCATTCTTGTTTCCTTTCTTATGTATTTGACATGAGCAATGATTAACATTAAGTTGCTTCTGTTGTCCCTTACCATGCTTCTTTCCTTTCTTTTCAGCTCCTTGATGATTTACATAATTAATAAAGTGGGTTCCTTGATTCTTTAGCCTAGTTTCCTCTTGAACCAACATACCATGCAATTTATGTACGTTTTATTTATATTTGATGGTGTTGTCATTTATTTAGAAAGGACCATACTCAGATGATAATGAGTTGATAATGAACTGCACAAGAAAATTCTGTTCCACTTCCATTCCCAATGACTTAAGTTTTGCTGTTATTTTGTCATTTCAATGACATGCTCATGCATAGTACGTGAACCATCAAACTTCATGGTGGTCAAAGTACCTATTAGTGTCCCAGCAAGAGACTTATCAGCAGTTTGGGAGGACTCTTCCACAAGTTTCAGAAGTTCTTTCGCCCTTTCAGTTTTGGGAAGAGTAGTCTTAATGTGCCCGAAATATTCACTCGCATGAACATTAGACCTAATCTGTTAGAACGATCCCAGTGCTTATAATAGGACTTTTCTTCATCACTACTAGCTTCAGTAATAGCAGTTGGCTTTCAGAGTAAAGTGCAACATCAAAATCTAAAACCCCAAGATGGAATTTGATCTGTTCGCACCAATCTGAAAAGTTAAGTCCATTAAAAGTCGTAACAGAGGCAGAGTGCGAATGAAGGGCAAGTGCTGAAATAGAACATGCTCATTTATTAATACTTCGAGTTACGAGTTTAAACACATTATCAAATTCAGAAATAACTTACTTAAATGTATAATGATGTTCTTCTTTGGGCGAAACTTCAAAATACAACTTTAAACATAATGATGATTAAAATATATTTAACACAAAACGATAATATTTAATGCATCAATTAATAATATTTATCATCTTTGGATAAATAAATAAAACTAACGATACATAAAAATTATCTCTTTAATATTTATTGGTCATACGAATAAACAATCAACCTTTGGATGATCCACAAATGTCTTATGACCAAAAATTTAATTTACCCATAATTATTAGATCAATTATAAGCATCAAGATTAATGGGTAATTAATTTAAACTTTAACCTTTATTTTGGAATTAATTTCATAAAGATTTGACCACGTTGGTGATTAACGAATCTTACATATATGATTCCAAGTTATATTAAGAAACAATAAATTTTATTATTGCATACTACAACGTTCTAACAACAAAGAGTTGTTTCTTTAATATTTAAAATAACAAAGATTAAACTCATGTTATTTTAAATAGAATCAATTATAATAATATCAATATTTCAAATTTCGTTATTCAATAATTGTGAAATTTCTAACAAACATAATTAAAATTCACAAGATCTGGGGAAACATTAATTTTAATGGAAAATCACTTGTTCCAAAAACCAGGCTCTGATACCACATGTAAGCATAAAACGTTAAACAATCTTATACATAAACAATCTTATCCATAATCCTTTGTATTATTTAGGAATGTTGAACTTAATGATTTTCACATACACGTAACAACAGTAATTCAATAAAGAATTACTTACCTGAATTCTCCATGGTTTTACCGGAAGCAAAAGCGTAATAGCAGAAGCACTGAATTGTTTCTCTCTCTTTACCTTACTTTTAGAATAACTATGATGGAGTTTATTCTTCTTTTGGCAGAGAGAGGACCCTTTTTATAATGGTAATAGTCAGTTATGTTTTCACATTCCATCAACGTGATTGGTGGATACAATCATTATCCTACTAGGAGTCAGTAATTGTGGATACAATCCTACTAAGAGTCAGTAATTATCCTACTAGGTAATTTTCCATATAGATTAAGGATTTAACTTATTCAATTATTATTAAACCAATAAATAAATTAATTATGTGGGCCATAGAAATTTACACGAGTAAATCATTTTAAAGAACAACCTAACTAGTCACTTTTGTCTACAGCATCATGTTCATTCGTGTTGTCAATTGAGTTTTCTGCGAGAATGGTTGTGGATATCGAGCTACCCTAATGTGCATTGACATTAGTCAATTTGATAGAGAGAGTGAAATTATTCACTGTATCTCATCCTTAATGGTACATATTTTTTTGTCTAGATTATAGTCTTTGTCTCTTTAAAGTTTTCATCTTTTTCATTCTTAAATATTGATCCTTAGACAATGATTCCATCTCAAATGCATGTTTTTCTAGTTATTTTTCTCCAAAGTTATATAATCCTAGCATAAGATCCTGATCCAGTTCATGACTATTGCATACCAAGGGAAGAATTACTTCAATATTCCTTTCTTGTAAGAATTCATCGCTTGTCGTAGTCGATGATTTTGTGTATTTAGGTATTAAAGATCCCGGAAAATTTAAGCATACTAGATTTTCATCCATCCTAGTAAGATCCACTATCTTTCCTGGACCGAACACATGAGGCATGCCATTTGTACGCACTAATTTTGACGTTGATGGTGTCAACGTGCCACATTTTCATCCGAAAGTAACTAAGACGGCATTGGTGCTCGAAGGGAAGATTTATTCAGGTTTTGTTGATTCAGGAAACAGAGTTTTTGCCAAGGTTCTTGAGAAAGGAGAAGTCATGGTGTTAAGTCATGGCATAAAACTTCAAAAGTGGATCCTAGAGTTTATTTCCTTTTGAACAAGGAGAAGATAGACATTGAAATCCAATTGGATATATAATGAATACTATCTAATTATGTACTTTTATTCATGTACTAGGCTTTTGAGTCAACCCATACACACAGCTATTGTTTTGTATTTCTTCAATAGTATGATGAAGATTTTTTCGCTCAAGCTGCGTGTTCAGTGACACAAAAAGATATCATATATTATCCACGAGTAAATTCAATCACTAAATACTTATTGACAAGTTCAGAGAATTGTGCAAACATGAGTTTGCCAAGTTCAGTAGTTTGATGGTGAAATTAGATTTAGCTCTCAAATCCCCCTTTGGTTTAACAGGTTGGGGCGATTTAATGGTTTGGGTGGGTTTGGGTCGGGCATTTTAATTGAATTCAAATTTAATTTAATATTTTAATTTATTTAATTTACAACCAATAGAAAGCTACTACATATTTAATAGAATTTCTAATTACGGTTTAAAAATTTTTTATTAGTTATAAGGGTATATTTGACCCAAAAAGATGGATAGAAAGGTATTTTTGGTCCAATAGGTAAATGAAGGGTATTCTTGAACCAATTTCAATACTTGAAGGATATTTCTGACCCTTTTCTATTTATTAAAAAACATTTTTTGAACTTTATTATTGTACGGAAAGATGGGGAGCGCATTCTTCAAAAAAGGTAAATGAATTATTTTTTCAAGTACACAAAGCAAAAAAGAAAAATGGTATGTGACCTTTTGAATTTCAAAGTTGGAAGTTTAGCAAGTTAGTTCGTATATTACTTCCTCCATCTCAAATTATCCATCTTAAATTTTCTAATTTGGGACGGAGGGAGTATCACCTATTCAAATAATACTTAATTATGGGGGGGGGGGGGGGGGGGGGTGATGAACCCTTTTTTTTTTGGATATAATTACTGAATATTCAATTTTCTTATTTGAATTATTGAATGGATGTAAATCCAGTATGAACTTGATACTAGAACTGTCAATACAGGCCAGTCCAGCCTATCTGGGTTAGCCCACACGGGCTTTGGAGTTTGACGGGTTAGGCCGGGTTGGCCCATCAACATAACAGGCCAAAAAATAGCAGGTTCAACCCATCGCATTGTGGGTTGCGGCCCCCACGGGTCAGCCCACTTTTAAAATATATTATTTTTATATTTTTAATTTAAATTTTAAATTGTTAATTACATAAATATGTACATTATAATATTACATGACGTTAATACTTGTTAATCAAGTCTCAAATTTTTTTAAAAAAAATCAAATAATTTGTGAAATTAAATAACTTTTGACACCAAATTCAATCCAAATAGAGATGTTGAAAAAAAAAATTATAAATGAATAATAATATAACTAGCTAAATAATAATATTAACCTACTTTTGTTTTAATTGATCACAATAAAACATAAAGAAATGTCAGTATTTAGTCCATTAAAAGTGAAAATGAACTCCTCAAAAAAATCATGGCACTTATGAGTTATAGCGTGTTCAAAATCGCCACATTTTCTTCATCAAACATCTTTGATTCCTTAAAAAATTTAGTATTTTAATTATTTATATATTTTATAAATATATTTAATATTTAAATATCTATGATGGTCCAAATAGACTTTGAGTTTGGGCTCTTTTTTTAATTCTTAGTATTCTATTCAATTTTTTAATCATTTTTTGTTTGGCCCACGGGCCAGTCCACCCATATTGCTCAAGCCCCACGAGCGTCCGAGCTTATACAGGTCAGGCTAAAAACCTTTGTTCTTAAATGGGCTGTAAAAATTATAGCCTAGCCCTATCAAATTACGGGCCGGGTCGGGTTGATCCAATAGGCTTAGCCCATATTAAGTCTGTCAACAAGGATGAGTCGGGTCAACTCGAATCCGACCTATTTTTTTTACTGGTTCGTGGTCCGGTCTGGTTCCAGGCCCAATAGTAATTTTCCATAAAACAAATCGGGATCGGCCCATTAAGGGTTTACTGGTCCAACCCAGTCAAACAAAAAAAATAAAATTAAAAGTTTTTTTTTCCAATATACACTATATATACCCACCTATATATATATTTTAAATACGTTAAACAATATACACACAACATACATACACTATATATATACTACATTAGAAAACATATACACACATACACATGTATACGACTATAGGTTAAATATATATACTACTTTAGTGTGTATACAAAATATGTACACATATACACGTACGATATAATATATGTACTACTTTAAATAATATACATACAACATACATACACTATATATATACTACTTTTGAAAGTTTGAATACATAATTACATATACACATGTATACGTTAAATATATATACTACTTTAGAGTCTATTGAAAATATATACACATATATACGTACCATACAATATATGGACTACTTTAAATAATATACATACAACATATATACATACTACTTTAGAAATATATACACATGTATACGTTAAATACATACTACTTTAGAGTCTATTGAAAATATATACTCATATATACGTACCATACAATATATGTACTACTTTAAATAATATACATAAACATATATACACTATATACATACAACTTTATAAAACATATACACATGTATACGTTAAATATATATACTACTTTAGAGTCTATTGAAAATATATACACATATATACGTACCATACAATATATGCACTACTTTAAATAATATACATACAGCATATATACACTATATACATACTACTTTAGAAAATATATACACATGTATACGCTAAATATATACTACTTTAGAGTCTATTGAAAATATATACACATATATACGTACCATACAATATTTGTTCTACTTTAAATAATATGCATACAACATATATATATTATATTCATACTACTTTAGAAAATATATACACATGTATACGTTAAATATGTACTACTTTAGAGTCTATTGAAAATATATACACATATATACGTACCATACAATATATGTGCTACTTTAAATAAAATACGTACAACATATATACACTATATAGTATATACATACTACTTTAGAAAATATACACACATATCACATATAGTCATATTAGAAAATATATACACATATAACATATAGTCATATATACACCACATTATACTACTTTAAAAACATATACACATTAAATATATACTTTTTGAATATATAAAAAATATGTACACATATATGTAGAATATATACTACTTAAAATATCACTTGAAAATTGAAACGACATACATACAAACAATATACACTATATGTATACGTTAAAATATTAAATATATATAATTTAAAGACTATAGAAACATGCTACTTAATATAATAATACTAGAGGTTTGGAACTTAAAAGAAATTTATTTTTTCATTATGTGTATATATGTTTGCTATGTTTAATTGTCTATTACTTAGTGTAAAGTTTGATAGTAAATTAGTAATATATTAAAACTAAGTATTTAATTCAAACTAGAAATTCAATTTAAATGAATAAAATTATAAAGTAAGGAGTGAAGGAATGTTGTATTTTATTGATTGCGAAATGATCCAAATTTTATAATTTACATGAAAATCTCCAAATTTTGCATCATTTTTTTCAACTCATCCATGTTAATATTAACGGGAACTGGCATAGGATAGTTAAAATCAATGGGGGAAAAATCATGCATTGAACTTAATTATGCTGAGTTCTCCCTTGAAGTCATAATTTCTTCAAGATTCTGTTCGCCTATCGGCTCCACCTCTATTCCTTGATTTCTTCGTTCCGCTCTAATCCAATCTCTAAGGCAAACTAGAACATTCATAACATTGCTCCCCAATGAGTGTCGGTTGTCCCCAAGCTATTGTCGTCCCTGACTAAAAGTGCTCTCCGATGCAACGGTTGACATTGGAATATTGAATATATCTCTAGCTAATCTTGAAAGCACAGGATATTGTCTTTCATTATTCTTCCACCAATCTAACGCGTTGATCTATCATCTACGAGCCTCTACCAGCGTTCGAAGATAATACTTAAGCTCTTCCCGAGAAGTTGTTGTGTAAGTTCCTGCCTTAACGTTGTTCCAAATATTTAAATCATAAAAGTAATCAGGAAAACCACTATGTGCTGCTTTTTTAGAAGATAATGGCTCCTCGGGAGCATGAGGAGCGATAGTTGGAGTGATATTTGTCGGTATAGCTATATCAAGTAAATCGGCATAATGTTATATAATTTTTCTAAGTAAATATTCGCATCACTCATAGCCGTAAACAAATCTGGTTGTTCTTGTTCTTCATCTTCAGAATCATTGTTAGCATTTATCTCTAAGTTAGAATAAATAAGAGTACTAAAGTAGCACATAGTATTAAATTCCATACATGAATTTAGTATAGCACCAACCAAGTAAATAGGGGGAATCGAAAAAAAATATTTTTAAAATTTAGCAAACATAGCACTAATAGCGTTTTTGTAACCTTCTTTATTCTTAAATTCTTTGAGCAAACCAAAAATATTGGCTAAATATACTAAAATATTACAAATAGTAGGATAATAAGCACCGAAAAATTCAACCGTAGCTATATAATATTTTTTTAAAAAAAACTTAACAAGATCAACAATTGCAGCCCAATCAGAATCATTTAGCATACATTCAGCCGAATTAACAAATGAATCACAAAATTGGTTAAAAGCCAATATAATAGGAACTTTATAAGCAAGACAAGTTTTTAAAATAATCATACGTAGCATTCCATCTAGTATCACATTCTTCAGGCATAACTATCGGCGTAAGTCCATTTTGTTCACATTTAACTTTAAATTCTCTAATTCTTTTTTTCGATTATTTCCTTGAATAAAGCCAACAGTAAGCTGGATTTTTTCAATATAAAACTCAAAAATTCAACGCCATCTCTTACAATTAAATTATATATATGACAAGCACACCTAACATGAAATGTTTTAGATAACGGTGGAGAGAGATCATTTTTTAACTTTTCAATAGCAGTTTTGTTGTTAGAAGCATTATCAAAAGCAATACATATAAATTTTCTTTCAATACCATAAAATTCTACAACTTTACTAATAGATTCAACAATAAATTCTCCAGTATGTCTATGATTTTCATCATACAAAAAAGCTATAATACGTTTTTGCATAACAAAATTATTGTCTATCCAGTGACAAGTAATGGTTAAATAATCATTTCTATTAACAGCACGATCAAGATCAGAAGTTAGAGTCATTCTACATTGAATATTTTTTAACAATGTAGATAAATAATAAACATATTGTGAATGAAGTCTAAAAATATCGGCCCGTCAAGTACTTCTAGGAATACCATTAAACATAGGATTATAAATTGCTTGAATATAATGAATAAAAGCATCTGAAAAAAGGAAAAGTGAAAGACAAACAACCCACAACTACCATTTTTGCTATTTCTTCCCGTTCTCGTTCCCTCAATTTATTATAATTCTTAATTACCTGACCTGTTGTTGGGTCCATTCTAGTTTGTCTTGGCCCACTAACAGCCTCACCACCTTTCGCAATAAATAACTCTCTTTGGTGATTCTCTTTTATATGTCCCATTAACTTACCTGAACTCCCTTGATTGCCTCCTCTTTTATGCTCATATACTTGCTGACAAATATTACATTGCACCTTAGTTTCTCCTTCTATACGTGTAAAAAATTCTCATGCAATACTAGTTGTTCTATGAGCTCTTTGGGCACGGGTAGAACGATTAACCGATTCAGATCTAACATTAGCATTTTCTACTGCGGGTGTCTCACCAATATTTTTGTCCTCTTCATCTAAATTAACCACATCTACTTCATTTTCTTTTTCTATATCATAATTTTCTGAGCTTCTAAATAATCCATATCGTGAGCGCCTACACCTACTTTTTCCTCAAAAGATTGACTAAGCAGTACCTGAGACACACGAGTATATTTACTACTTGGATTACCTCTACCGCCAATAATTCACTTTTTACTACTACTACCACTTTCGGGACAAATTTTTTTGACACTTTTACCAAGGTTTCTTAATTTATCCATGATAAAAATCAAACTAAAAAAAATTCAAAATACATAAAAATAATAAAACTAAATATTCAACCATTAATACACTAATTAAAAATTAAAAGTAAGAGATAGAATGACAATACCAAATTTTGAAAGTATCCGAAAGTTGCGATTTTAGAAAACTTTCACTCGTATTTGTAATCTTAAAATTAAAAAATAAAATTGAGCACTTTAGGAGATATATAGAATATTTGAAAGAGAATGAGATTTAAGAGAATGAAAATTGTGTGAAAAATAATTTGAAAGTGTAGGGTATTTATAGGAAATGTTTTGAATCTAAAAAAATATTTTAAATTAAAAAAAAAATCCTTTTTAGAAAAGTGGGCCAATTAGCCGTTTTAGAAAATTGGCCCAAATGGCCTTTCTTTGGATTTTTTTTTTAAAAAAAGAAACCGGACCGGTCCGGATTAATCGGGCGCCAAAAAAGAATTTGACCCAACCCGAAACTGACAGCCCTGTAGCCCGAGGGTTGACCGGGCCAGGTCAAACCAAGCCGAGCTTCTAAGTGGTCAGGTCGGGCCGAGTCAAACTAGCCCATTTGACAGGCTTGACCCATATTGACGGCTCTACTTGATACATATCGTAGTTCATTAACAAGTTTCAACTCATTGTAGTCAAACAAAATTGTCATACTACTACAAGATAAATGGAACAACTGCATTGTAATATGACGGGAATGTTTTTTTTAATGAAAATACGTCTCAATCATTCATAATAAAACAATTAGGAATGCCTAAGAAGAAGGAAAAGGCAAATATCATTCTAGGATTACAACGTCCAGGTTGTAAATTAACGTTTGTGCTCTTTTCTGTATTTTTTCGTTCTTTTATTTTCTTCTTATTCACGTTCATACATACTAATTTAAGTTAGATTTTTCACATTTAATTTAAAATGCTCTTCACATATGCTTTATAGAATTTTAGTATCGCGTGAAGTACGGACATGTACGCTAGTCTAGTATTACCAAAATCACATTATTGTCACTTATATTTGAAACATAAATAAACACTAATCTATCTATATTTATATCTATATCTATATCTATATCTATATTTAAAGTGAAGGGCCTTAAAAATATTGTTTAAATTTTTTGTCCTTCATTAAAAAAATTTGCTTTGGATAAAATCGTTTTTCACTATTATCCTAATATTTAAGAATTGAAAATAAAAATGTGAAGGGCCTTAGAAATATTGTTTGAATTTTTTGTTCTTCATTTAAAATTTTTGCATTAGTTAAAATCGTCTTTTGACTATTATCCTAATATTTAAGAATTGAAAATTAATTAAATATTTATCGTTAAATTTTTTCTTATTAGAAGTCATCATAATTAATGACAACTAATACCTTTTTCATTAGTTTACGAATTTTAAATCAACTAAAGTTGATTTTAAGAAGATTGAAAAATCTAGAAATAAATATGAAAGCGTTAGAATACAAAAAAAAAATTAAATTTTTAAAAGTTTTAAGTAATCAAATATTTTTTAAAGATTTAACTTAATAAGGAAAAATTTTAAATATAAAAAAAATAAAGGAATAATAATAGTACACTAGCAACAAGAAAAAGAGTTACTGGATGACAAACGCAAAAGTAATGATTCACTAACCACTTGAAACTTTTGGTTGTAAAATATATATGTGCTTACAATAAAATATATGTAAAAAGAAAATATATTTTATGTTTACAATATTATATTAAAGTGTAAAAGATCTTTTAGAAGTGATTTGAAATTTTTGTATTTCATTAAAAACCCCCGCAATAGAAAAAATGATCTATTTTTAAATAATCAAAGAATACACGTGCTAGGCATGTGCGGTTAAACTAGTTAAAAGAAAAGAATAAACCCCTTCGAGATTAGGAGTGTGCAAATATCGAACCGACCAATAAATCGAACTAATAAAAATGTTATTGCTTTAATGTTATTGGGTTAACGATTTTTTAATGATTTTATAATTTTTTTTATTGGGTTATTGGTTTGATTCTACAACTACCTGTAAATCATTTTATAGCTTTATCGTATTTTAATCCCCCTCGTAGTTTTTAAATGTGAATTATGACTTACGAGGTGGGCAGTACCAATCCTTGAGGTGTTTGAAAGTGATTTAAGTCATTGGACTCTTGAGTTTTAATAAAGTTAAACCTGATCATGATTAATTTTCAATCGAGATGACGTCGGATTAGTATCGTAATTTTTTAATAGGTTTGGAATATACTTTTTAGTCAATGTACATATTTGATTTATTTTTTCGAGATTTCGAACAATATACGAGGATCTATTGGGTATTTTATCTATTATTTTAAGGAAAAAAGACACTCTATAGCACATTTTAAGACAAATAGCCCAAGTTTGAAAACTTTTCAAAAAGTGGTCAGTCGGATATATTATTTCTTCTTTATAGCAATTTCCTAATTTAGGTCATTTTGGCCTACATAGTCCATATATAGTTAGGGGTGTGCAAAAATTGAACCGACCAATAAACCGAACCGATAAAAATGTTATTGGTTTATTGGGTTATTGGGTTAACGAGTTTTTAATGGTTTTATATATATGTGTGTGTGTGTATGACTTATTATTTATTTCTCTTAATTTCTCTTTAATTTCTATAAATTAACAAACATATTATTTCAATTATACAAACTCTTACTTTCTCCTAACAACATTTAGTTCAAACATGAAGATTCTTGTAAATTAAAACACATCATGTAGTCTTTTTGGTTGCAGCTAAGTTTCGACTTTTTTTCATGTTAGTTACTACTATTTCTATTTTATGGGTATTTTCTTATCGGTTAAATTGAAAACAGAACCGTTAAGAACTACAAATCGATAAACTGAAAATTGATAAAAAAAAAAATATCTTATTGGTTTGGTTATTGGTTTAGCATATTTAAAAATTGAAAATCGATAAACTTAACCAATAATATATAAAACCAAACCGAACCAACCGATGCATACCCCTATATACAGTCCATATACAATGCTGATACAGTCTATATACAATATTGATACAGTATTCAACTTGGGCAATTCTGCCCTTTTAAAAATATTTCAATTTTTTTTTGTTATAAATTTTTTAACTAATCAAATATTCTATTTTTTTATTGTTTAGATATAATAATTAAATTATATAAAAACGATATAATTGTTAAATAGAATATGTATCTTTATAAGATATATGTATAGAAATTGTCTAGTTCTATCAAATATGTTTATTTATGTATAAAACATAAATAAAAAATATATAGAAAGTGTATGAAAATTATATAATTGTTGTATAAAACGTGCCAAAAATGTACAGTTATTGTATAATTTGTACATCAAAACTGTATAATTTTGTATAGAATATTGATATGTATAAGATATGTATAGAAATTGTATAGAAGATGTGTAGAAACGATATAGAACAAGCCAATAAATTGAAATGGCTAGAAAGACCATTTTTATGGAAATAGTTTAATTTGAAGTGTCGTTTCTGTCATTTCCCCTTATTTTAATTGATGGTTAACGGGCCAAATCAATATTTTCTTAATTCTTGAGATCTATGTATAAGACAAACATGGGTTGTGGTGCAGCGGATGAGGCTGCTTCACCCTTAATCAGAGGTCGAGGGTATGACTAAAAATTCTGTTGGGAGCGCTACTCCCGAATGGGATCCTACCCGGCGCGAATCCGAATTAGTCGGGCTCCAGTGCGGGTACCGAATAGAGGATGAAAAATCAAAAAAAAGAAAAAGAAAAAGACCTATGTGTAGAATAGATTTAAATGAAAATGATTTAAAATAAAATAAAACTAATAACATCAGCGGATACAGAGTAAGAGGGGAACACAGTTAGAACGATATTATTTTTTTTTCAAAACCTCGGCTGCGTGGAGAGTGGAACTACTGCGTACATCTTCAGGTTGCTTATGATTTTCTGGTCAATTTTTTTTACTATTATTTGTGTCTTATGGTTTTAGAAGTAGTTTAGTTGATGAGTTATTCGTGAACATGCGTGCATAGTGACAGAATTGACGGGGCAGCCATTGAACAATGATTGCAGGTGACAAAGTTAGGTAGATATATGATAAAGTAGTGGGTTGATTAATGCTATATAGCATTTGTGGGCTGTGTTTGTGCGCGGGTGAATTATTAGGCATAGACTACTATTTCATGTGAATTTGATAATAGAAGTATTGCAGAATTAGTAATGATGACAAAATGTGAGAGAATGAGTTAATCATTGGCAGCAATGATATAATTTGTATATGTTCATGTTCACCATGAATTCTAGGATTCTGCAGGTAGCATTTTCATGATGTCTTCCGATTTTCGAGAGTTAAAGAAATTGAGTTTTAGATTTAGGTTTCTTAGAGCGAGGATTATGAATTTAGAGATCGAATAATGATCTGTTTTAATTCAAATTTAATGTGATGGTTCGTACACTTATGGGGATTATGTGTTTGAACGGATTTTGACTATTCAGAAGTCCTATGAAAGGGAAAGTTGATAAATTGACACTAGGACTTCGATTTGAGGCAAGTTGAGACTTTCTTAAACTTTTTTTCAAAGTGTATATGTGTTAGTTAAGTGTAATGGGAGTAATAAAGATGGGAGCCCCGTATAGGTGAAGTGACGAGCATCTATGCAGGAATCAGTGTTATTTATGAGGTAAAAATAAGTCAATTGTATGTTTGAAACTTTTTCCCCTTTTTGCTAGCATAAAGAGCTGATTTGCTATGATAAATGAATTATTTTTGGGATCGGAATTATACGTCTGCACGTCATGTATTGTATTATATCAGGGGTCGGAGTACATGCCTGCACATTATTATCTATTATTGGGGTCGGAGTGCATGCCTGCACAATATATTTATTGAGATTGAAGTGTACGCCTGCACATATATGGACCTTGTGAGTCCCTTATGGGTCCTGACTTGAAGCCATTGCTCGGTAAGTGTGTACACAGCATATGCATTGCATTACACCGCATTTATTTATTTCTAGTTCAGATTGAGAAAGGTTTATTTGTTGACTTTGTACTATTTATTAAGTGCCTGAATACCTGCTACTTGATTTCACTGTATTGAGAATTTCTTGGATTGTGCTATGATATCCTTCTGACTGTTAGACTTATTTATTCAGTTAGATTAGGATGGTGTTCCTAAGAACATATGGTATGATTATTTTAGATGGTTGATGTGGTGTTGCTCATCACCACTATGAATTAGGGTCGGTCGACGATGCTTGCTAAGTACACGCGTCTCCATACTCACGCTTACTTTTTCTGCACCTTATATGCAGGTACCGATCGACAACCTCTGGGCATTGATTCTTGTGGTTCCTTCTGCAATAGCATCCTTGGAGATTTGAGGTAGTTGCTATTGTTTTCAGAGACTACTGAAATCTCCTCTAGCATTATCTTTATGCATTTTTTGCATTTTAGGATACTCAAACTGTTCTTGATTTTTGTATCTAGTGGTTGTACTAATGACTGTCAGACCTGAGATTATCTAAGTTTAACTATACTAATCTATTACTACTTTTGGGATTATTCGGTATTTATTATGTTCTTATTTCCCTCTGCTTCTATTTATTGGGGATGTTGTATTTTGAATTGAGTTCTTGGCTAACATATCATAGAGGGTTGGATAGGTGTCATCATGATCCCGAATTCAGGTCGTGACAGATGGTATTAGAGCCTAGGTTCATTGGTCTCATAAATACAAGCCGAGTCTAGTAGAGTCTTGTAGATCGGTATGGAGACATCAATTATTTATCTTCAGGAGGCTATAGGACTTCAGGAAATATTCTTTTTTCCCTCTATCTTATCATGCAATATTGATCCTTTAACTTGAAATATTGAAATTCTTATCTTATTCTGTCACATATAGTAAGGAGTCGTACATCTCAAGATGGTAGTCAAGATCCCCCATCGGCCCCTAAGTCGGTCGCCCAAGATAGGACACGCGAACGAACGGGAAATGATAGGGACAAAGGTCGTGGTAGAGATAGAACTCAAGAAGCCACTCAAATTCCGAATAGGGTGGGGTCTCTCGAGGTTGAATTCGAGGAAGGTGATGATAATGTTCAAGTTTCAGCTAATAATATGAGCCCAAGTTAGAAACCACCAGGATTTGTTGCTACACCGATTCTTCAGGAAACCTTGATTAAAGTGTTGGGTGTTTTGGAGACTATATCTTAAGGAGGCGGATCATTTGGTACTACACAGGGTTCACATGTTAGGGTAGGGTGTAGACCTAGATCAACAACTTATCCTAATTTATCAGGGTCTAATAGTTCAGACAACACCAAAGTATGATGGTATGCGTTTACCAGGGGTAGGATCTACTAGTGGAAGTGTTGTAAAAGGCGCTTGCCACATCGTCAATGGCAAATGGTGAGGTGAGGCGAGGCAAGGCATAGTCGCCTCTTGTCGTCGTAGCGAGGCGAAATCCAATGCGACAAGGCGAGGCGACGATGGTGTCGCCTTTTGATACGCCCAAATTACAACTCTCGTTAGAAAATATAAGCGATCGCTGTCAAATATAGAACCCAACTAGGTTGGGGTCGAATCCCACAGGGAATACTGTGCAAACTAAATGTTATGGTTATTAACAGACTCTTGATCGAAGGTTCCTGATTAAGGGGGGTTTTGAATTTTTAACAGTATTTAAACGGTAGTAACAAGTAGCGTTCCAGTTAATGAATTTTATTGCAAATACCAATTCAATGAGATCAAACAAACTAGAGTTATGTTCATCAAGATGTTCAAATAGGTGGGATTGTGAATTCTCTTAAATTCCCAATTTACAACTTCAATTGCAAGAGTTATTGAATTCTAAGGTTTACCCATTTTTTTCTCAACCTAAATGAATAGTTTACCCTTTGATTCTTTCAAACTTAAAGAATATATGAAGTTATTCAATTAATCTCTCATGTGAGTCAATCCTTGTTTAAGGCATCAACTCATAACCCAAAGGTTAAGGCCTTTAGACTTCATGTAAACTCCTTCTTTTTTCAACATATACTTTTCTTCTCTGACAAGTAATGTTCTTGGACTCATCCTTTGATCCGAGGTGATTTTATATACTTTTGTATCATTATTCTAGCTCATTTCGCCTTATTTTGAGAGCAATTTGAGTGCTTAACGTGTTAATATTAATATAAATAAGCATTTAATTATCCAAGTATGTGATTACAATGTTCAAAACGTTTTTCAAATAAGTTTGTGCTTAATTGAGTCATTTAGAGTTCAACCCGGAAAATTAGTTTTACTAGCTTGAGTTAGGTGTGTGTCTAGTTGGTTTTGGTGGATTTTAATGTGTTTAATTTATTCCAAATGTTTTAAATGTGAAATTGAGTGGAATAACTTGTTTGTAATGTGCAAAATTTAATTTTATTAAGTCAAGAGTCAGAATAATAAGTGGAAGATCATTGCTAATTTGCCTTATCTTAACTCTTGTTTTGATTCATCGATGCGAATATTATGCTATTTTAATCTTTAATATGTGGTGTGTGATATTATAGGAGGCTTTGAGAGCTAAACATGGTGATACATTGATGATTTAGAGGTCGAAAATTTATTAAAAATACACTATAAAAGACATGAATAAGAGATAAGACGTTCTACACTTAACCAAAATTTTAAAAGTAAATTTTAGTGAGTCGATGCGTCGCATCGAAAATTCCAACTCTAACCAGTCCAGCGACGCATCGAGTCGCTCGAATTAAAACACTGCAAAGTCAAATCAGCGCCGACATGGATTTGTCATTGTTTATTTTTAATATAATAAAGTACCATGCAAAAATAGGGTATCTTTGGATCTTGTGTAAGTATCCTAATCACATAAGGATAGAAATATATTTTCTTATAAAGGGATATACAGCTGATAACAACTGAGGAACAATCTTGGAAAAACAATAAAAGGAGTTGGACACATACAGTGGTCTAATACGGTGGACACGAATTGAAATTAATTTGGGGGAGAAGCTGCTACACAGATTAGGTTTTTAATTATTTTATTTTGCTTTTAATTTTTCATAACATATATTTAATTATTTGGATTGTGATTATGAATATTATCGGCTAAAACCTTCTTTCCGGGGTTAAAGCCAAGAACATGAGTATTATTGTTTTGCATTATGTTTTTTTAATTTGCTTATCATTATTAGTTGTTTGTTTATTCTTGTTTTAATTATTTTAAGGATTGATCACCATAAAATACATATATTGTTGATCTTTTGATCTCGGAAGAGGGAATAGAGAGATAGAACATGGGAATAAACAAAGTATTGGTTTTTATTCTTTTATAAAATAAAGAATTAAACTTAGCGTTTAGGATAGAGATGTACGTAGATGCCTTTCTTGATTCAAATGTAGGATGATAACTTTAATTCACTTAATTGGATTATTACATCTCCACTCAATGATGTAGTTGTAATGTCCATATTAGGTAAAAGATTAGAGGTTGGAAAACCATGATCATGTAATTACACTACGAATCAACGACCAAGATAAGCAAATTAACGAATGAAATTCAATAACATAGTATGATTGTTCGAAGTGCTTTAACCCTGGGTTTTAATCCATTGATTGTCCCAAGACTTTTATTTTTACGTATTATTAATTTTATTTTATTTATTAAAATTCTAAAACTCTATTTGCTAATCTCCTCAATTGGTTAAACTTGACTTAGATAGTCGGCTAACGCAAGTCCCTGAGAGATCGATACTTGGGCTTCCTTGAAGCCACTTTACTACTTGATAAGACCACGTACACTTGCATGTGCACTTAGGCACTGTCACCCTTCAAGTTTGCAACCAAGAAGGGTCATTAAAGTGAAGAAGGGTTTATACAATCTCAATTACATATGGAAATTAAGCATTCTCACAACCCCAATCAGTTATTCACATCAAGGCTGAATTTAGCCACACATCTCAAGAGAAGAAAAAGAGGAAATCATTGTGTTCTTTATAAATTGATTCAAAGAATTAATTACAAAGGTTACAATAATTGTTCTTCAATCTTCAATGAGAATCTAAATAAAGATAACTAGATCCACAATTCTTGCTTGAATCCCAGAGAATAATACGTACAATGAGTTTTCTAGCTCGAAAATATGATAAAAGATACCTAAATAAAATCTAAACTGGGTATTTATATGTTCCCAGGTAAAGAGGATTTACAATTTAAACTCAGAAAAGCCATGTCCAAGTTGACGGTCACTTCGACGCCCTGTCGAAAGCCTGACGGTTCATCGCGTGGACCGCCGTTGATGGTCCCAAAATGCCATGTTCTGGTTAAGGGTTGACGGTCATGTTGGCGGACCGTCGCTGGCCTGGCGGTCTGTTGCATGGGCCATCGCTTGGTCCTCTAGAAGTTCAGGTTTTGTTTCAGCGTGACGGCCAAGTTGGCGGTCCGTCGGGGATCCGACGGTTTGTCACTTGGACCGTTGCAGGACTCACTCAGTTATTCCTTTCTGTTTGACTCTAATGGTAACCTTGGTGGTCCTTTCTATGACTGACGGTCCACCAGTTCACCCATCAGTGGCCTTTTTCTGCTACTTTTCCAAGTTTCTTCTTTGCCTAACTCTTTGACCTGAAAATACTAAAATCCAGTATTAAATACAATATCAGTTGCTTGAAAACATACAATTATCCCTTGAAAAAGATGTAAAATGTTTCATCAAAAGGCAAAATATCAACAACCTCAACTTAAGACAATTTCTCATTCTCAAGCAACTCAACCCCAAATTGCATACATGAATAACACAATGACAGGCAATCAACTGTTGAACTAGATTTCACACAACCATTCACTTGTCATCTCTCTCATATGGGCTCAACACATCAGGATCTACAACCAGTATTATTTGTAATTCAGCACACACACAAACATGGATATAATATCCCATAGAGGTCAGCAAAACTAAGTGTAACTCAAGTTGCCCTAACAGTCAATGGGATTCACCACTCATTATATCATGTGGACGAAAATCAAGACTCTTAAACTCATCAAAGATGTTACAAACATAGAATACACATCCATAGGCTTGCCCTTATCATCTAACGCTCCCTTATGGTTGATTCACAAAGATCAAGCAGGTCTTTTTCAGGCTTGTAATAAGGCTCCGGGGCTAGGTAAGAAAAAACTTTTGGGAAAAGTGACTCAACATTCAGACTTAACTCTTTTTGCCCTTAAATTATACTCACCAAGGCTACTGCCTTACCAGCTCACTTACAATCTCTATTATTCATTCACACTTTGCCAGAACCCTCATTTTTTATTTTTTTATAAGCATCAACCACCCTCAACTTATGCTGATGCAGTCTGTTAAGGTGCACAATATCTTAAATAGATTAGGTCCGAATGCTTTATTTTAGCTCTAAACCACCTTCTCGTTAAACAACTAGTATCTTGACAGTAGCCACCCGCAACTTAGGTGTTTTGCCTAAGTTAAGGTGCACAATGTCCAATATTGGACCAGGGCCAAAGTTAGGTGTTAACAACCTAAAGAGAGTTAATTAAGGTTATTGGGAATGAAGAAAACTAACAGAAGCTCAAAAAGGGTTCAAAAATGGAAAAATCTTTTTGTTGGATAAGTTATTTTGGCTAAGTGGACTGAAAATAAAAGGGGCCCTGCTATCCTATCCTATTGAATCAACCACAAAACAATATCAATGAACCGAGCAAGTTCTAGGTGTTACACTATGCAAAAACTAACACAAATACTTGCACACATAGGCAACTGAGTCAAACTTATTCTACTACTCTCAAGATTTTCATCACATGATCATGCATATTTTACATGTTAATGCCAATTATAGAATCACAAATGGTTGTTCAACCTATGCTAACTTACAAGAGGAAATAGCCATAAAAACATGTTCATAGTCTTATGCCGTAGTCAAACATCATCCATATATACAAAAAGATGCTAAAGGAAAAGACACTTTCATAAATAACATTAACAATGGATATTTACATTACAATTACTTAGGAAAATAAAATGTAATCCTAGACATGTCGGTTCGACTAGATAGCACACGGGAGAAAAAACATGAGCAACAAAAACCCCTGTGGTACAAGTACACCCACCCCTACATAAAATAAATGCGTTGTCCTTAATGTATATAAGTAAAGTACAGAGGAGGGGAATATTTGTAAAGCCTCTTATTCAGATGAGGTATCGGTGAAATATAGTAAGGCTCCAGTAGCCTCACCTGCAGTAATATTGACCCCTATGGTGGTAGGGGTACTCACAATATCTTCCTCCAAAATTATAGGTATCACATCTCCAGCTGGGTCTGAACTGGGCCCCTTGCTGGGGCAGAACTGGTAGAAATTCCTGCAGCTTCATCTACTGCCTTCTTCTTCCTTTTCTCTTCATCTCTCCTCGATTTTTATGCAGCTTTCCTCATATCATACCCTTCTTTCTCTTTTGGTGTCATGGCTTCTCGTCTTTTTCTTTTGGTAGCTTTTCTATCTGTACTTTTATCTACACTTTCATCTACCTGCTTACCTTTGTCTTTCAATGGCTTCCTTATCAAGTCAATAATACCTTCATCTTCATCGCTTATCACCAAAGTGGGGTAAAAAATGGTCCATCCTAATCTGAATGTTTTGAAATAGATGAATTGTCTCAGCCATAATTCGATCAACAAAAGTCTTGAATTGTAAAGCCCATATGTCTAGTTGCTTCTTAAACTTCTTTTGCAACTTAACCGACTTGGCAAAATTTTCATGTGTCAACCTGTACTTTAAATAATCCATCCCACCCATTGGCAGGATAGATTCTGATCCTGCAGATGTACTAGGCAATACATAATCAGGCGGCACATAAGTAGTGATAGGCAACGGAATACCTGATGGAATTTTAGAAGTATTAGGGGCTAGCGCTGATTGTGTCTGGTAGGCCAATGATTTATTGACTCGTATCTCAAACTTTGAATCATCTTTTGATTTCTCGATGTCCTATATGTAGCTTGAACTTCATTATCAACTGCTCAAATCCGAGGCACATTATCCTGCCTGCATAACTCCGTGATTAAACACGGGAACGGTAGTGCGCTTGCCACTTTCTATGCCCTCACAAATATTTCATCGACAATAATTTGACCGAAATCGATCTTCGCCCCTGAAATCAAACTAGCCACTAGTATAACCCTATGACTATCCAAATTGGCATCACCTCCTATGGGCATCAACCTCAATCGAACAATGGCCCACCAGAACTTAGCTCGGAAGCTAAGGAAGTATTTAGCAATGCGCTCTTGAGGGTTGGTTGCCCAGGCAAGGTTGCCATCTTTAGTAAGTAGCCCAGACAACTAAGGCCTTTACATGGATGCTGAAGTTAGATGATACTCAAGATCAGGAACCGCAATCGATGCTTCATAATTGGGCCTAAACAACATCCTGTTGATTGTTTGAGCTGATATATCAATGTTAACTCATCTCATTGAAACTGTTTCTCTGTTGGGCAAGTCTGAAATCTTTGAGCCTTTGGGGCAATCTTTCTCTACCAGTGCCAAGTAATTAGTGAAAAACTCCCATACAAGATACGGTGGATATAAATCGAGAGGGTTGCTCATCCAGGCTAACTTATACTTATTGAATCACAGTTCCAGCTCTGGATATTTATGCAACTCGGAAGTCACTATCTGATACTCTTCAGCGATTGGCCTCTTGATTGGCCTGGTTGCAGTGGGTTCTAAGCCATCAAGGTATTTGTCCCTTCCACCTTTGACTTGCTATCTGAGTGCCTCCCTTGTTTGCATATACTTGCTCTTTATCATATTGATCTCCTTAGTTTCATTCTCAACAGGCCAGTTTCTGCCTCAACAGGGTTGGGTTAGATATTTAACCCCTTCTTCGACTGGGCTTGAACTAGTACTACTAGTGTTGCTCTCGCTCTCCTCTTCAGATTGGGAGAGTATGTGGAGTACCCTATCTCATTGTTGAGTATTAAAGGTAGGTGCCATCTTACTCCTAGTCGGATCACCTCTTCCACTTTGTGCTCTACCACTGCCTCTGGTTAGGGGTAGCTTTCGTGCCATATTACTTGAGAAAGAAGCAAAAAAATAGTTTATAATTTAAAACCAATCCAAAATAGCGAAAAAGTGGCATGACGGAAGGTCTGATGGTCCATCGAGACTGTGACGGTCCATCAAACTCACCGTCAGGCCTTAACTAATATCTTTCTTTTCAGATAGCCTTGCGACGGTCGACCTGGCGGTTCATCAGGTTTATGACAGTCTGCCAAGTCATTCATCCCAGCTTATCTAGTGAACATCAATTTTGGCATCTTTGTGACAGGCTATTTGGCGGTCCGTCCAGGTCCAATGGTTCGCCAAGGTAACCGTCGGCACCTCTATTCACTTTCAGACTTCACTTTGACATTTTGTTAAACACATGGTGTACATTTTCCCTTCATAACACAACAATGGCATGAACTTAATGTTTAAGCACAATTTTCCCACTTTTAGCACATGGGTTACTCAGACTTCACCCCGAACAATGCATACTAGAGTTCGACTTTGAAATTAAAATTAGAATAAAGTAAAATTAAGAAGGAATTTTATTTAACAACCAATAACTTACTTACTCCATATTTAATAATTCAAAGAAGAAAAATAAGGTTGTAATCATACCTTGATGGTGCAGTAACTTCACTCTTCTCACTTGCAACTTCAGAATAAAACAAAATCCAAAACCTTTTCAGTTATTGTTAACTTGTGTTGTGATGAGAAGAAGAGAGGGATGGGTTCGTTTAAATAGGCGATAAAAGGAAGAAGAAGAGTACTAAAAGGGAATAACTAATCCCAAATACTTTGAATGCAGAGGAAGTTAGACAGTTTTAGGATTTGAACAGGTAGCAACATATGTGACCGCCTCTTCTTATCGGTTTAAAAGCATTAGGGTCAAATACTGGCAATTAAATAAGCCTTAAAATTAACACGACCCAACCCGTCTGACTAGGGTTAAGTTGACTAGACAGTCCATCGGATGTCTACTGGTCCGCTAGGTTGACCGTCAAGGCTTACTAGAAACATTTAAATCATGCCTTGTTGCGATGGTTGGTTTGACGGTCCATCGGTGATGTGATGATCCATCAGACTATCCATCAGTTCAATCCAGAAACTTTGAATTTTGGCTTCAATGTGACAAAGGAATTGACAGTCTGCCGAGACAGCAACGGTCCACCAATTTGACCGTTGAGCCTTATCTAGAATATCCCTTTTTGGCTATGGCTTTGACTGACCGTCGTATCCTTAACGGTTAATCAGTCTTCCCGTCACTCTTTACCAAATGTAGAAAATCCTTTATTTTTGCATTTCTCAGTCCTGCACACTTCACAAATACATCAAATTGTACAAAAATAATAAATAAACTCTAATTATGGTTACAACAACAATTTGTGGGTTACCTCCCACTAGCGCCTAATTTATTGTCGCGGCACGACTTGGTTAACTTAACTACTCAAACTTCATCGAGATACACAGTGGACAACAGCTTTGCATCATTGGTTGGTCCAACATAGGTCTTGACTCTTTGCCCATTAACTTTGAACAAATTTCCGTCTTTACCTTCAAGTTCCACCATACCTGATGGAAACACTTGACTTACCTTGAATGGTCCAGACCATCTTGATTTTAATTTTCTCGAAAAGAGCTGAAGTCGAGAGTTGAACAATAACACCCAATCACCAGATTGAAAATCTCTCTTCTCTATTCTTTGGTCATGTTAGTTCTTTATTCTTTCTTTATACAAATCAGCTCTTTTGTAAGCTTTGAGATAGAATTCGTCTATCTCATTTAACTGTCCCAATTCATCTATCTTATTTAACTGTCCCAACCTTAACTCAGCTGTTTCTCTCCAGTTCATGTTTAGTCTTTTAAGAGCCCATAAAGCCTTGTGCTCTAGTTTGATCGGAAGGTGACACGTTTTACCGTAGACTAGCTGATATGGTGACATCCCAATAGGTGTCTTGAAAGCACAAGGCATCATCGATCTTGCGAGACCAATCTTTTCTGCTCGCATGCACCATTTTAGCCAAAATTACTTTTATCTCCCAATTTGAAACTTTTAATTGCCCACTGGCCTGTGGGTGACATGACATAGTAACCTTATGCTATTTCACACCATATTTCAACAAAGCAGCTCGGAATACTCGATTGCAAAAATGTGATCCACCGTCTCTTATGATGGTACGTGGTACCCCAAAGAGAGAGAAAATATTCTTTTTAAGAAATGCACCACTCTTTTTCCTTCATTATAGGCCAAAGAGATAGCTTACACCCATTTTGACACATAATTAATGGCGACCAATATGTATTTCAACCCATAAAAGCTCACAAAGGGCCCCATGAAGTCAATGCCCCATATATCGAACAACTCGACTTCCATCATTTTTGTCATAGGCATCTCATGGTGCTTTGAGATTAACCCTTGTCTCTGGCATTGGTCAATCTTCGGATAAACTCATAGGTATCCTTGAAAAAGGTCGGCCGGTAATAACCGCTCTACAGTACTTTTCTTGCAGTACGATCACCTGCATGGTGACCCCCGACCGGAGAAGCATGACAAGCTCCTAAGAATTCAACATGTCCATCTCTAGAATACACCATCTGATAATATTATCCGCACACCGTTGAAATAAATACAATTCATCCTAGAAGTAGTGTGTAACATCATCCAAGAACTTCTTCCTTTGATGAAAAGACAGATTCTCCGAAATGACTTCACTTACCACATAATTTGCAAAGTAAGCATACCAAGGCACTCTTTCAAGTGCAACAGCCAAGACCTTCTCATCCAAAAATGCATCATCAATTTCAAACTCATCCTGGACTACTTGATCACCCTCAAATCTAGACAGGTGATCCGCGACTTGATTTCTACATCCTTTTCGATCTTTGACTCTGAAGTCAAACTCTTGTAAAAGAAGCACCCATCTAATTAACCATGGTTTCACATCCTTCTTTGTCATAAAATATCTAAAGGCAGTGTGGTCTGTATGAACCACCACCTTAGTTCCCAATAAGTAAGCAAAAACTTCTCAAAAGGATAGACAGCTGTGAGAAGTAACTGCTCAGTAACAGTGTATTTCTTCTGTGCCCCATTTAATACTTTTCTCGTATATTAAATAGGGTGGAACAATTTTTATTTCTTCTATCCAAGCACAGCACCCATAGCTACTCCACTTGCGTCGCACATGATTTTAAAAGGCTTAGACTAGTTTGAAGCAACAATAAAAGAGGCAGCGACAAACTTCTCCTTAAGGCATTCAAATACCATCTTGCACTCCTCATCAAATACAAACTTAGGTTCCTTCTCCAACAATTTGCATAATGGATTAGTGATCTTGGAGAAGTCCTTAATAAATGGACGGTAGAATCCAGCATGACCCAAGAAACTACGTACTTTCTTCACAGAGATGGGAGGGGATAATTATCTATCACCTCTACTTTTGCCCTGTCAACTTCAATCCCTTTAGCAGAGATTTTGTGACCAAGAACAATGCTCTCTTCACCATAAAGTGGTATTTTTCCCAATTAATCACAAGATTAAATTCTTCGGACTAATGCAATGCTCTACTCAGATTCACCAAGCATATTTCAAAAGAGTCAACCACCACTAAAAATTCATTGATAAACACCTCCAAGGTGTCTTCCACTATGTCGGAGAATATAGACATCATTCACCATTGGAACGTGACGGGTGTATTACATAAGCTAAATAGCATCCGCTTAAAAGAAAAAGTACCATATGGGCAAGTAAACGTCATCTTCTCCTAATCCTCTGGAGCAATAGAAATTTAGTTGTAGCCCGAATACCAGTCCAAGAAACAATAGCAACCTCTTCCCGCCAACCGATAAAGCATTTGATCTATAAATGGCATTGGGAAGTGGTCCTTCAAAGTCCATGAGTTAAGCTTACGATAGTCCATACAAACTCTCCACCCATTCACAGGCCTGAGGGGAATCAAATTATTTTTCTCATTCGCCACAACAGTCATGCCCCTTTTTTGGCACACATTGGACAGGGCTTACCCACTTATTATCAAAAATTGGGTATAAAACTCTTGCGTCTATCCATTTAATAATCTCCTTCTTAACCACCTCTTTTATTGGTGGGTTAAGATGACATTGGTGCTTAATTGTTGGTGTGCAATCTTCCTCAAGCTGAATCTTGTGAGTGCAAATGCCGGGAGAAATACCGATATCATCGGTAATAGTCCATCCTATGGCCCTTTTATATCATCTAAGTATAGAGATAAGTGCCTCCACCTGGTGCTCACCTAAATCAGCAGTAATAATCACAGGAAAAGTGTTTCCACTGCCTAGAAACACATACCATAAATGTCCTGGCAACTCCTTCAACTCCAACACCGGTGGCTCTTCGATAGATGGCTTAGCCAGAAGTGTTGGTCGATTTTAGATCTAAGTCCAGCTTCTTGGGATCATATGAATAAGATCCCATTTTTGTCAAAGTATACAGTGTCTCTTCGTACTCCTCAATACCTTCACTGTCAAAATTTATCAAGACTATAGCCAGAGTTTCCACAACAAATTTCTCCTTGATTGGAACCTCTTGCTCGTCTTCATAAAAAATATCAACGATGGAAAATACACTCATCTCCATGGGTTGCTTCATATATAGACACACATCAAAGTGAACCACCTTATCATTAAGCCTGAACAGTAACTCATTAGCTCTCTAATTAATAAGGACACTTCCAGTTGCGAGGAAAGGACTACCCAAGATTATGGGTACCTCAAAATCCACCTCACAGTCCAAAATAACAAAGTCTGTAGGATATATAAAGCTGGCCACCTTTACTAGCACATCATACAATATCCCCACTGGCCACTTCACAAACTTGTCCGCCATCACCAATCGCATATTTATGGGTGCAGGGTCTCCCAAACCTAACCTCTTATAAATTGCAAGTGGTATCAAGTTAATACTCGCTCCGAGATCGCATAAGGCTTTAGCAAAATCAAGTGATCCACCGATTCATAGCTAACTATTCTCTTCTTCGTCACGATAACCTTCATAAACTTGGTGTATCTTGGCATCTGCTCTAGTGCCTCCACTAAAGGTACATTCACCATCAGCTGCTTTAGAATTTCCATAAATTTGCTGAATTTTGTGTCATCAACTTTCTTTTTCAATCGATGGGGGAAGGGCGATGGTGATTTTGGAAGAGTAGTAACCACTGCCTCCTTCTTATTTTCCTTTTCTTCCTCTAACTCATCAATCTGCTGATGGTTAGATGTACCCATATTACCATCCAGCTTCTCAGACTCCTCTGTATGGGTTTCACCATCTTCTACATCTTCTTCAATCATATCCTCAATCACAGTTTTGCTCATAGAAGGGCCAGGTAACCCTTTACCACTCTGAGTGGTAATTGCCATACAAGAGATATCATTTCAAAGATTCTACACTGTATCGCTTGGCAAGGTACTGCTCTTTCTCTGATTAAATACTTCCTAGAGTTGGCTCATCTGCTGCTCCAACTGCTTGATAGAAGTTGAGTGCGAATTTACTAGGTCGCTCATGGAAGATGAGTCACTCTTCATCATTGTCACCCCAGCATTGGTCGCCACAACTCCCTTTAATAGTTTCTCTATCATGTCCTCTATGTACATCTTACCTGGACTGGCAGTTGCGTTATCTCAGTTTCTAGGAGGTACATACAGTCTACTTCTGTCATTTTTGTTCTTCCAACTCCCCTGGTCCCTATCTTTGTCACCAGTCTTATCATAATAGTTTTGACCTTGATTTCCTTGGCTATTACCTCAGAAACCCCCTAATTATTTAAATAGTTTGCCTCTTCTTCATAATTAAAATCATCTCTTCCTTGCAACCCAACAATTTTTACCTTTTCAGTTTTCCCAGATAATAAGTGTTTCGTAAGTAGATCCATCTAGGTTTTCATGTGTGCCATATCTTGGTCACATTCCTTCTCTTTCCAATGTTTCTCTTTAGATATACTACTAGACATAGTAAGGCTTGCTACCACAGAATCCCTAGTATGCCAAGCTCTACTCATCTTAGTCAACTGCTATAGCATATCTATTGCCTCAGTGAATGTAAGCTCATGAATGCTCCTTCTGTAGCATTGTCTTCAGTTGGTTTAGTGATGAAGTTTAAGGCTCTATAGAATGTCTCCATCAAATTCTCATCGGTCATCTTATGGTTTGGGCACTATGTAGGCTTCTTATTGAATTGCATCCAAGTCTCATGTAGTGACTCATTCGGTAACTGTCTGAAGTTGCTTATCTCGTCCCTCAACTGTAACATCCTAGAGAGAAAGCACTTTTTAGTTGCCTCCAGTTTGTTATTGAATCGGGCGCTAACTCATTCAGCCATATTGTTACCTCCCCAGACAGAGACAAAGGGAATAGCCGAAGATGAATTGCATTTTTTCCAACACCCGCATTGTCAAAGCACTTGCAAATATTGATGAAATTCACCAAATGCATGTTTGGGACGTCTCCTAGAAATCCTCCAAACAACCCCTTGATATTAAGCAGTTGTATAATGATGCTAGTGATATTAAACTTCACCCCAGGTGCTAATGGTGGTGGGATAATTGCTCCGGTCGTACCAGCCTCATCTAAATCTATGTCATTATCCTCATCAGGTGCAAACTGCATAGCAGGTTGGCAGTTTGTTCTGCCTCTAGCTGCCCAGTTTCTATTTGTAGCCACCTCTACATTCACCACACGCCTCCTGTGTGCTGGTTTGATCAAATTATCATCCCTCAAATCCTCCTCACCAGGATTAGGGTCATGAGCTGGTTGACCGTTATTTTGCTGATTAATTGGTGATTTAGCCAAGCCGGTTAGTCTATTAGCTTCTTGTGATCTTTCATTCTACCAATTAGATGTGGTTTAGGATTGAAGGGTAATAGCGGTTCTCCTGAACTTTTGGTGCATGTCATAAATAACAATGAGCCTATAATGAATCAAAAACAACAAATAAAGGTAAAATTTAGGAAACTTGACCAAAGGTCAATTAACAATCACAAACTTAATTAACAATTGTATTCCGTGGCAACGGTGCTAAAATTTGTTACACCCAAATTACAACTCTCATTAGAAAGTGTCGGTCGTTGTCAAATATAGAACCCAACAAGGTTGGGGTCGAATCCCACAAGCAATATTGCACAAACTAAGTATTATGGTTGTTAACAGACTGTTGATCGAAGGTTCCTGAGTAAGGGGATTTTGAATTTGTAACAGTGTTTAAACGGTAGTAACATTTAGCATTCCAGCTAGTGAATTTTATTGCAAGTACCAATTCAATGAGATCAAACAAACTAAAGTTATGTTCACCAAGATGTTCAAACATGTGGGATTGTGAATTCTCTTAAATTCCCAATTTACACCTTCAATTGCAAGGGTTCTTGAATTCTAAAGTTTACCCATTTGTTTTTCAACCTAAATAGGTAGTTTGCCCTTTAATTGTTTCAAACTCAAAAAATATATAAAGTTATTCAATTAATCTCTCATGTGAGTCAATCCTTGTTTAAGGAATCAACTCATAACCCAAAGGTTAAGGCATTTAGACTTTATGTAAACTCCTTTTTTTCCCAACATATAATTTTCTTCTCAGAAAAGTAATGTTCTTGGGCTCACCCTTCATGTTTGCAACCAAGAAGGGTCATTAAAGTGAAGAAGCGTTTATACAATCTCAATTACATATGGAAATTAAGCATTCTTACAACCTCAATCAGTTATTCATATCAAGTCTCCCATAACCCTAGTTATGAGAATTTAGCCACACATCTCAAGAGAAGAAGAAGAGGAAATCATCGTGTTCTTCATAAATGGATTCAAAGAATTACTTACAAAGGTTAAAATAATTATTCTTCAATCTTTAATGAGAATTTGAATAAAGATAACTAGATCCACAATTCTTGCTTGAATCACAGAGAATAATACGTACAATGAGTTCTCTAGCTGGAAAATATGATAAATGATGCCTAAATAAAATCTAAACTGGGTATTTATATGTTCCCAGGTATAGAGGATTTAAAATTTAAACTTATAAAAGTTGCATCCAAGTTGACGGTCACTTCGACGGCCCGTCAGAAGCCTGACGATCCATCGTGTAGACCTCCGTTGATGTACCCGAAGTGCCATGTTCTAGTTAAGGGTTGACAGTCATGTTGGCGGACCATTACTGGCCTAGCGGTCCATCGCATGGATCGTCGCTTGGTCCTCTAGAAGTTCAGGTTGCCAAGTTGGCGGTCTGTCGGGGATCCGACGATCCGTCACTTGGACCATCACAGGAATCACTTAGTTATTCATTTTTGTTTGACTCAGACTGTAACCCTGGCGGTCCATCGCATGACTGACGGTCCGCCAGTTCGCCCGTCAGTGGCCTTTTTCTGCTACTTTTCCAAGTTTCTTCTTCACCAAACTCTTTGATCTAGAAACACTAAAATCCAGTATTAAATACAACATCAGTTGCTTAAAAACATACAATTATCCCTTGGATAAGATGTAGAATATTCTGTCAAAAATCAGAACATCACCTTTTTACTTCTTTTTAAAAAATTAGGATTTTAGGGTTTAAAGTTATTTTAGGGTTTATTTTCATATTTTGGCTATACCAACTTACTCATTGGCGACTACGACTGCTACCTATTCACAACTTACAAGTTTGACTTCAACTCCGGCAATGCTACTCTGGTGACTCCCCCTACTTTGGTATGTATTGATTTCTATTTTTTCTTCTTTCTTCTTCTTTTTTCTTAATCCGACAACTGAACATAGGCATCCTGCTTTTTTCTTCCATTTTTTCTCATCTTCTTCTATTCTATAATAGTGATACAGTGTTACACCATACTGTCACGAACTCACTGTAACTGACTAACAGTAAGCTATAAGCACTGCATAAATGTATTATATAATTTTTTTAATAACTTATATAACATAGTATGACAAGGAAAAAGTGACAAGTTCAAGTCAGACTCGGGCCATAGTTGATGAAGAATCCAAAGAGGAAGAAGATAAGGGGCACTATAATGAAATACATGTTGGAATTGAAGATTATGCAAATCTTGAAGAAGAATAAACTTTAAAGTTTTAGTATTGCTTGTTTTATGAATATTGGATTGTTGAGTCATTTAAGTTCTAGACTTTTAGTATCTATCTACCACTATTTATTTTTAATTCTTGACTTGAAATATTTCCTTATATATTAGTGCTATTGAAATTTTGATTATTTATATATTATTTTAACTTTTTGCATTAATTGTCACCACACATTCAAAAGATGATCATATTTCCCCATGGAGAGGCCTTGTCGCCTTTCACCATCCAAAATACTACCAGTGGGATTAGAGCAGCTATATCTGATGAGGATCAACGACGGTTTAAAATTTTTAGGAAGATGGATCCGCCACAGTTTTAGGGTCATCAGCGCGAGAATGCCTGTGAGTTTTTGGTCAGTTGCCATGAGAGACTTTATAGTATAGGATTGATTGACTCCCACGAGGTTGATTATACAGCCTTACAGATGTGTGGTCCTACCAAGTAGTGGTGGCATTCCTATATTAATTTCAGTCCAGTAGATTCTCTATGGATGACTTGGGCTATGTTTGCACAGGATTTTCTTAACATATTTGTCCCTTGTAGATTGAGGGAGGAGCGTAGGCACCAAATTGAGAATTTTGATACAAAAAGGTATTTTTGTGGTTAAGTATGAGATTCAGTTTTATGCTTTATCCTGTTATGCTATGGTGATCTTGTCAGACGAGATCGAGATAATTAATAGGTTTATGAGAGGTTTGTCACTTAGGATCAGAGAGGTCGTGTTTTCTATAACCCAATCCCGAGCTTCTCTTCAAAGGGTGGTTGAATCATTAAGGGAGCTTGAGTTGATGCATTGTGAGGAGTATGGGGATCTGAGGGACAGTAGGTCCCGCATGTCAAGTCGATTGAGTAGTACCTCATCTAGAGGGGTTTATTAAGGCGAGATTTTCACCCTCAACACGATAAGCCAATTCAGGCAGTGATGCAGGCATCAAAGGTTACACATTCAAGTCAGGATTTTTATGGTTTAGAACAGGCTTCATAGAGTTTATTTTAGTGCTTTTCAGGTCGTGGTGGCCATACCAGATATATAGGTCATTCTCGACAGTTGGTAGCTTATAGGTCCTATTATGAGTGTGGTATTCTGGATCATATTAAGAGAAATTATCCAGTATATAGGTAGATCGATCCACAACATGTCATTAGGCTTCTACTCAAGTAGTAGTTCCCCAGGATAGGGGTCAGGGTAGGTCTCAAGGAGGTAAAGAAACACCACCAACTTGCAGGAAATGTGGTAGAGAAGTGAGTCAAGTAATAAATGATAGAGCTCATTGTTATGCCTTTCTAGGAAAGCCTGAGGTAGAGTCTTTTGATATAGTCATTACAAGTATCATCTTAGTTTTTCATCCTACTTTGGTGTTATTTGATCTTGATTCTACTTTTTCCTATGTGTCTACATATTTTGCTTCCATCCTTGATATGATATGTGAGTCTATAGCTGTGCCTATTCGTGTTTCTACCATAGTGGGTGATTCTTTGGTGGTGGATTGGGTATACCGATCCTATGTTGTTTCTATTTTCGGGTGTGATACCTGAGTAGATTTGAGAATCCTCAATATGGTCAATTTTGACATAATTGTAGGCATTTCTTGGCTTTCTCCCTATAATACTATCTTGGACTATCATTCCAAGACAGTTGCCTTGTCTATGCCGAATCATCCGAGATTAGAGTGGAGTGGTGTTCGAAGTTCATATCCTAAAAAGGTGATTTAATTTATTCAGGTCCAACAGTTAGTTAAGAAAGGGTGTCTATCATATTTAGCTTATATTTGTGATACTAGTATTGAGACACCTTCTTTGAAGTTAGTAAAGGTGGTTAGAGAGTTCATAGATGTATTTCCTACCGATCTTTCAGGTATTTCTCCTGATAGAGATATTGATTTTTGTATTAGTTTGGAGTTGGTCACTAAGCCTATTTTTATCCCCCCTTATAGGATGGTACATATAGAGTTGGAGGAATTAAAAGATCGGTTACATGATTTTTTAAGTAAGGGATTTATTCGATCAAATGTATCACCTTGGGGTGCCTTGGTATTATTTATGAAGAAGAAAGATAGATCAATGAGGATGTGCATTAATTATCGGCAGTTGAGCAAGGTGACTATCAAGAATAAATATCCTATACCGTGTATTGATGACTTATTTTATCAGCTTCAGGGTGCCTCAATATTCTCGAAGAATGACTTGAGGTGGGGGGTACCATTTGTTGAAGATTTGAGCTTCATACATTCCGAAGACATGTTTCCAAACTCGATATGGCCACTATGAGTTCTTGGTTATGCTTTGAGATGACTAATGCCCCAGTAATATTTATAAAGCTGATGAAGTGGGTGTTTTGTCCATATCTTGATTCTTTTGTAATTGTGTTCATCGATGATATTTTGGTGTATTCTAAGAGTGGGGTGGATCATGCAAAGCATCTGAGGACCGTACTCTAGAGGTTGAGGGATAAGAAGTTATATGCCAAGTTTTCAAAGTGTGAATTTTGGCTCAGTTCTATGGTATTCTTGGGACACGTAGTTCCAAGGATGGTATTATAGTTGATCTGGCTAAAGTTGAGGCCGTTAGGAATTGATCACAACCTACTTCACCTTCAGATATTTGAAGTTTTATTAGGTTAGCAGGCTATTAGAGATGGTTTGTGCAAGGTTTCTCTTCCATTGTAGTTCCTATGGCACGATTGACTCAAAAGAATATAGTTTTTCAGTGGTTGAATAAGTGTGAAGAAAGCTTTCAAAAGCTCAAAAACTCTTTTGACTTGATCTCCTATCTTGATCCTAACTATAAAAGATGAGGGCTTTACTGTGTTTTGTGATGCTTTCGGTATTGGCTTGGGTGGTGTGTTGATACAGAAAAATAAGATGATAGCATATGCATCGAGGCAGTTGAAGCCATATGAGAGAAAATACCATATCCATGATTTAGAGTTACTAGTGGTTATGTTCGTATTAAAGTTGTGGCAACACTATTTGTATGAAGTTCATTGCAAATTGTACACAGATCATCGCAGCCTTCAGTCTATCTTAAAATAGAAGGAGTTGAATTTGAGGCAGCGTAGTTAAATGGATTTGTTGAAAGATTATGATATGACTATCCTATATCTTTGGAGCAAGGCCAATGTAGTAGTGGATGCCTTAAGTAGAAAGGTAGTTAGTATGGGTAGTCTTGCGTTGTTGAGTATGGATGAGTGACCATTAGCCAAGGACGTTCAACGATTGACTAATAGTTTCTCCCGTCTTAATAACTCTTGAGTCGCTAGAGTTCTAGCATGCGTAGAGACGAGGTCCTTGTTAATAGAGCAGATTCAAGATCGTCAGCTTGAGGATGAAAGTTGTGTATTATTAGGGATAAGGTGATGAAAAGTGAGGCTAAGCAGGCAATTTTAGACTAGGAAGGTGTTTTGAGGATTAAGGGATGGATCTTTGTTCCTAGAATGGGTGATCTGAGTAGACCTATTATGGAGGAGGACGATTATTTGCAGTATTCCATTAATCTAGGCACAACAAATATATATCAAGACCTAAAACAACATTAATAGTGGTATAGGATGAAGAGGGATATTGCAGAGTTTGTGGCTAAGTGCTTGAATTGTTAGCAGGTGAAATATGAGCACCAGAGACCATATGGTTTGCTTTAGAGGATGCCTATTCCTGAGTGGAAATGAGAGCGTATCACGATGGATTTTGTAGTTGGGTTACCTCAGACCATAGGGAAGTTTGATTCTATTTGGGTGATTGTGGACGATCGCGCCCCATTTTCCTCGCGGAAAGCGGGATTCAACGTGACCACTCTTTTTTGGATTTTTTTGAGGTAGAGAGTGAAGAGTCGCCACCTAACGAATAAAGGTGCGTTAGGGAACCGGTCTAGGCTCCTACGAACCTATTTTGTTATTTAGTCTTAGTTCACCAGAAATTCGGGTAAGGGTTCAAATTACCTTGAAAGGAAGGGGTTAGGAACCTTTCAAGGTCCACGAAGATGGTTCCCGGCCGAACTTGTATTTTGCGTGGGGATTCTATGTGATCAAATAAAGGTCACTCATTTTATCTTAACTTAAACTAAACTAAGTGATAAAGTAATTAACAAGCAAACACATGTCGATTTATCATCTCGAATAATTAATTATCTAAGTTGTAAAAGTCAATAAAACATGTAAATAAGACAAGCGAGGAGACAAAAATGACACAGTTTACAACAAAGGGGATTGCTTATATAATAAACTAACTACCCCAAATAAATAAGAATGTAAAGTAAAAAAAAATAATAAAAAATAATTCGTCAAATCAAACAAATAAATATTTTTGGTCTTATTCGGATCAGAACCTCAACTTGTTTAATCATCATTCGACCCACTGGCCGAACTCTTAGATAAGACATATGTCTTACCTTTAACGTCGGTTGGAGATCATCACTTCTGAATGACTACCCTTCCCACCCCACCTAGGTTGGATGCCAAATCTAAAGGTGTTCTAGTACAAGAATAAAACTAGCGTCTTTAGTAATTCCTATTGTCCAAGAGGCATTGGACTTTTTCTATTTTGGTTTTGTGATCTAGACAAAATAAAGCTATGTTGCCTAGAACTCAAAACGCGTAACACATTGGATGTCAAGTAGCAAGTAATGTCTCACGTTAGCCTCTTGGTTATTAAAGAGTTAATTAATGTGATTAACATGCAAAGACAAAGACTAGCTATTTTTTGTGTCATTACTCTATAGGCACGATATCTAAGTTTTCAACCAGTGACTAATATGACAAAAGGTAACTGTGATTCATGTGTGTAGCAATGTGTTGTCAAATTATTAAAAGAGGGTATCTAAATTGTGGTAAATATGTCAAGGAGTTGTGCTCACGACTTTCATTGTGTAAGTGTTATAAACTAATGAGAGTGTAAGAAATTAACACAATATTAAAAATACATTAACATACTAAGGCACATATTGATGTACTTGATCTAGTGTTTAACATGTTGAAGATGCTCAAAAACCTACATTTTAACATGCTGGTGATTGTGCTAGTGCACAGTAATTTCATATTAATGTGCTAAAATTGCAGTAACACAGTTTTAGTAATGCAGAAATGCAATTCTAATAATGCAGGAATGCAGTTTTATTAATGCAGAAACACAGTTATAATAATGCAAAAATGTAGTTATAATAAAGCAAAAATACAGTTATAATAATACAGAAATGCAGTTTTAATAATGCAGAAATGCAGTTTTAATAATGCAGAAATTTGACTATCATTAGCATGCTGAAAATATACTAATGTGATGAAACCTTATGTTAATATGCTGAAAGTAGTGCAGGAAATTACCATACTTGAATTTTAATCTAATACGCCAAAAATTAAACCTAAAATGCTGAAAATTGACTTGTCATGCTGAAATTGTATTTTAATATGGAGGGTGAGCTAAATGTGGACATGCAGGAATTTAATGTGAACATTCTGTGAAAAATTAAATTATTCTGTTATGCCTAAATTGTGTTGACGTGTCAAACATGTAATGAATAAGTTATGGCTTAAGTGTCCAAACGCTTCAAATATTAGGTGATTTATATAGCACGTAATGCACAAAATCCTAAGTTGTGCCTACCTATACTATTCATAGAGCACGTAAGTCCCCGCCCCCTGAGCAGTCCCCAAAATTATTATTACAATAAAGGTAATGTTTATACAATAATATTACAAATCAAATAATAAGAAACTAAAATTAAATAGAACTACTACAATCTAATGTAAACACCCCGGCAACTCTTCAGAATCGTAATTGCTTATTTAAACCTGTGAGACAAGATGTAATGAAAAGAAAACAAGAGGATATAATAACGAACATCAAAATATTCCTATAGACATTCTTTCTAAAGGCTTTCACAACGTGATGCAGTCAATACACACAAAGAATGAAAATTACATCATTTTGAGAACTTACCAGTAAACGGCGAAAATAATAATAAAGAACGAAAATCAGTATGATTACAATAGTAAAGCGAGTTGAATACCTTGTCAGAATCAAAGAAACCAAATAGCTTGAGAATATCTTTTCTTCGTCTTACAATAGCTAGTAGTTTTTATTTTAGAGAGTGATTGTCATTGAAGAGCCCTCCTTGTCCTCCTTCACCCCATATCAACACCTCTTATCAAAAGTATTCAAATCGGATGCATTGGTGTAATATGTAAGGGACTGCACCAGCCATGTGGATCCAAGGTCGCCCGAGCAACAAATCATATGAGGCGGGAATATCCATCACCTGAAAGGTTATGGGAAATATGGCAAGGCCCAGTGTCACATTCAGTGTGATTTCCCAATAGTGTTTCACCGGGAGCCTTCATATTCCCTTATAACCCTTACCCGAGGTTGGATTTTGGCCTTGTCAACTTCAAAACTTATCAGGGTAGCCAAAGGACAAATGTTTACCAATGAACCTGGATCAATCAACACGCGTGAAATTACCCTTCCTTCATATTATAGGGTGACATACAATGCGTCATTATTCGGCCCTCCTTCGATGCTCCCCACCAACTCAAAGGTATGAAACATTTCCTCGTCAAGGTCTTCTTTTCCTTCAACGGCATATATGGGATGCCCCTTCTCCCCATGTATCACAACTTTTTGGTGGTCGTATTCAAACTTAAGACATTGATGAAGTGTAGAGGATACTGCGCCAGCCGCATGAAGCCATAAACGCCCGAGAAACAAGTTGTAAGAGGCAGGAATATCCATTACTTGGAAGGTTATGGGAAAAGTGACTAGACCCATCACCATGTCCAACGTGCCTTCCTCAACAGTGCCCATTTGGGAGCCATCAAACCCTTTTATGTTTATCTTCTAAGTCTACATTCTGGCTATATCAACCTCCAATCTAGCTAAGGTGTTCAAAGGGCAAATATTTAATCTCGATCCTGGATCAATCAGCATATGGGATATCATTCTTCCCTCATACTGTAATATGATGTGTAAATTCCAATTGTATGCTTTACCTTCGGGTGGTAATTCATCATCATGGGATGATATCTTATAGGCCTCGAACACTTGTCCTACCATATGGGCCATCTCCCCGCCTGTTATAGTAGTTGGCACATAAGCTTTGCTTAAAACCTGCATGAAAGCCTTTTGGTGATTCTCAACAGTCTATACCAATGTCATGAAAGCCTTTTGGTGATTCTCAGAAGTCTATAGCAATGTCAAGATTGATATTTGGGCCAAATTCTTACTCAGCTGCTCTGCCACAGAATACTCCTTGGCTTGTACTTTCTTCCAAATGCCATCTTCTTCAATCCCGATGGCAGGTTATTTTCCTTTATTAAAACTTTCTTGGAATGGGTTTTCGGGAGAATATACTCTACCTGATCTGGTCACCCCTTGTACAATGTCTGTCTCAGCTATCTTTTCTTTTCTCGGAATATTGAGTTCATAATTCCATGAAACTATATGAGGGTTATAAATGGCTGAGGAGGTTCTCACAACAGTAAAGGGAGCCTTGGGCATGGCAACCTCGACTTTAAATAGTGTCTATTTTTGTACATTGATAGAAGTACTATTTCCCTTTTTAATAACCGAGATGGAATTCTCCAAGTCTATATCATCATTAACATCAAGAATATTTAAATTGTGGTTTGGGAGAGGATTGTTGGTGACATCTGATTCCAAATCCTTCAACTGAATCACCTTAGTACCGATCAGTTGTTGAATTTTATTTTTTAAAATGAAACACACCTCGATGGGATATCCCCTCATGCCAAAATGGTAGGCGTAGGTTTGATCATGCCGATACCATGGTGACTTTATGTCAACTTGTACAGTAGCAATGGCCGTGACATGGACCACTTTTTTAAGTTGTTCATATAGTTGAGCCATCGGTTTAGCTAAAGGTGTATACTGTCTTCTTTCAACATTTCCCTTGGTTTTAGAGGCGATAAGCTTTGTAGCAAAGACATGAGTAGATTTGGTTGTTTGGACTTAGATGGGTTGGACATTATGTATGGGATAAGAAAGGTTTGAGAATTGTGGGATCATTTAGTAAGGAGGAGGCATTTGGTATAGTGGGGCTTGATATGGCATTGGAGGTTGTGGTGGGTAGAAGGAGGTTGGATAGATTATTTGTGGGTGAGATAAGGAAGGTAGAGCAGGGGTTTCATGGCTCGAAACACTCTCTAAAAGCCGGGCTGCCATCATCGACCCTATTTCTTTCTTCTTTCTATTTTTCATTGATCCTATAGATGAAGCGTTCAATCGGATATTGCAGCTATTCTTAAGACAATTCCCGAACATTTCTCCTATTTGGATGATCTCGTAGAAACTTTTGTCTATAACTGCCAATAGTTTGTCAAGGTATTGTGGCTATTGTGCCTTGACAAAGTATTCTTTCATTTGTTGTTCTTCAACTGGAAGCCGAGCTCTTACAGTCTCAGCTCTTTATCTCATGGCATACTCATGAAAGGATTCGTTCGATTTCTTCCTCATTGTCTGCATGTAAGACTAACTAGGTGCATTATCAATATTTTACCCAAATCTCTCGATGAAGCTGGAGGCTAGGTCAAGTTAGCCCGCCCACTTTTTCACATCTTGTTCAATGTACCACGTGAGAGCCTCTCCCGTTAGGCTTCTTATAAACAGCTTTATTCAAATCTTCTCATTCTTCCCTACTCCTGCTAGTTTGTCATAATACACATGAAGATGCTCTTTGGGATGTTCGGTACCATTGTACAACTCAGACTTGGGAGGTTTGTACCTCTTTGGCAGTTCTACGTTTGGATAGATGTACAAATCTTTATAGTTGAGACCCTTCATCCCTTTGTTTCCTTCTAATTATCACAACCTTTCAACTATGGCTTGCATTTTATAGTCATTCTCCAGGTCCTCGAATGCAAGTTGAGGACAGTTAGGCGGAAGGGCTTCAACATAGATTGGATTCTGGTTATGGCTGTCGGCGCGTGATAGTGGAATAACTTTGGATTTGGAGGCTTTTATGGAGAAGTATAGGTGAAGTTTTTAGGTTCTTAAGTAGGCATATATGGAGGAGTTATGGTATTTTAGATATTTTGGATGTTGGTAGGAATTTAGGCCTGGAGATGAGGTGTTGGATGGTCGAAAGAAGCTTAGGATTTTGGAATGGCATGGCTATCGGCTTGTAGTTCTGGAGTGTTCAGGTTAAGGGAAAGCTTAGCCAGGTTATGTACTTGCTCTAGCTCTCTTTGCAGCTCAAAAATCCGTTGTTCCATTTTCAGTATTATTTCATTCTGACGACGACACTGTTCCCTTCTGAACCAACACCTTTTTTTCCCCAACAATGTGACGATCACCCATTACTTCTTTTTCTCTGGAACTTGTAGGTAGATGAGGAGGAGAAGGAGAAGCCCCTTTCGAATGGGTATGATAGGCCAGGATGCACAAATCAACCCGTAAGCAGCAAATAAAATAAGATAATAAGAAGATTGTTGGAGACAGGCACTCCCACAGTGAGATGTGCAAGATGCTCCCAAGTAAACAACAATAGGATAATAAGAAAATAATAATGCTTCCTTAAACCCGTGGAGAAACACTAAAGAGCCGGAGGAATAATATTTTCTTGTATTAAAAATAGCTACTAGTCCTCTTATTTTAGAGAGTAATTGCGATTCAAAAGCTCCCTTTCAATTGAAAAGAGGGGTTGTTATATAGTGTGGAAAAACAACTCAGCCTAAGCCTAAAAATGAAGGGAGAATATTTGATGAAATCAATCAATGAAATTTTCAACAAATATAAAGTCACACTTATAATACCCAATTCAATCAAAGTAAAATAAAAAGGAAAATATCCATTAAGCATACCAACTATCTTTCAATCGAACGCACAAATTATGTATTTAGGAGAACTACCATATGGTAACCACAAAATCAAGACAAACAATAGTTAATAAATGTTTACCTTACGGAAAGAAAATTAACAATTGACTCAATCAATTATTTATTTACCATAAATAAACATTGAATCAATCAACCATACCTCTTAATTAAGTAACGTACATAAATCAACCATCTGTAAATTAAGTAAAATCAAACAATCAGGCAGGTTTCCACCAAAATAACAGATCTGGAAAAATTCTAGTTTCACCACCGAAGAAAAATAATCATTTAGAGCTATCAACGTCTATCAAAAGAGCAGTACCAAATGTTATAGTAAAGTGTGTATCTCAAATTACCACACTTATCGTTCAAAGAGGTTGTCATTAATTAGGCCATGAATAGGAACAGAAATGGTCACCAAGATTATAGTAATTCATCAAACAGATAAAAATCAAGTTTCGTAATCTTAATGAGCAAGATTAGTAATGTCAACATGATTAAACAAGAGCTGGTAAGCAATGAATAAAGGAACGATGATTCGCATGAAATCTATATTCATACACAAAATTAAAGATAAACAAAATGTTTTTTCACATGCAGTAGTCTTAATGGAACCTAGAAATAAGTCAAGAACACAATCACTTTTTCAAGCCACGATATCAAGCACACGGACAACAAAAATCATCTTTTAATCCATTAAAAAGAATTAAACTCGGAATGTGCAGCAAACTTCTTCATTCATCAACTACGGCGAGGAAGAAAAAGTGATGGTTTGAGGAGGATGGTTGTTTTGTCCGGAGGGGAAAGAGATTGAAGCAGCGGTGGTAGCTATGGTTGCTCCGCCGGCTGCTACTGGTGTTGGGCGTCTTGTTTGCTTGCCACCTGCATGAAGTTATGAAGCGGCGACTGGTGGCGTGGCTTCGCCAAGAGATGGCGACAGGGAGAGGATGGGATGACGAGCAGTGTGATGGTAGCGATGTTGATCACCGATGGTTGGTAGCATGGTAGATCTGGGAGACAGAGTTGGCGTTGGGCGCTGGTTCATCAGAGGGAAAGAGGTAGACGGTGGGTGAATGGTTTTGTAGAAAAAGAGGAAGGCAACACTTAGGAGAGAGAAGATCAGCGTGGCGCTGGTGGATCTGAGAGGCGTCAGGGTGAAAAGGGGGCGACGGCGGCACTGGGCCTTCTCTGGTGGCTCGTTAGTTGCTTGGTGTTGAGGTTGGTTCAATGGGAAGGCGAGGGAGAGGCACCGAATCTGGTGACGATATTGGTGGTGCTCTGTTCATCAACGATCGAAGAGGATATGGAGAGATAGATTGTAGAGAGAGATCATATAGAGAGAGAGGAGTTGCTCGGCCCTTTTGTGAAAAAATGACTAGGGTTAGGGTTTTGTTTAAAAAAAAAGGATAAGGGTCTGATCTCAGTCGTTGGATCAATTTGGATCAACGATTGAGACTAAAAACATTTAAAAAGTGGTCAAGAAATTAATTTGATATTAAAATCTCATCAATTAGGCTAAAATTGGTATTAATTGAATACTAATTGGCTAGAATTATAATAAATTGGGTAAAATTGAATAGAAAATGGCTAAAAGATCAATAAATTATGCAAGATGATGTTAATTTAGGTTGTTATTTAAATAATAGTAGGGATAATAATAATAATAATAACAACAACAACAATAATAAACAATAATAAATAAATAAATAATAAATAATGATAATATTTAATAACAACAACAACAACAACAACAACAACAACAATAATAATAATAATAATGCAACACTAGACAATGTATTTGCAAAAATGTGAGTGTGCACAATTACCTGAAAAAATAATTTAATAAATATTAATAAAATTACATAAAATGTTGTATTCGAGTTTAAAAATTATAAAAATGATACTAAAGGATAACAAAATAATTTTTGCATTTTTCTAAATTATGAATGTGACACGTCAGTATGTATTTAGTGTAAGAATAATGTATAAAAATATTAATAATTAAAATTAAATAATTTTGGTAAAAATTGTAGCCTAAAAGTAATATAGGTGGATCAAAATTGGGTGTTAACATGGACAAATTGAACAAATCAGATCATTTTGTGCCTGTAAAGATAAACTATAATGTAGAGAAATTAGCCAAGATCTATATTGGTGAGATAGTTTGATTACATGGCATCCTCATTTCCATTATTTTAGATAGAGATATTCACTTCACATCGAACTTTTGGCATACTTTGTAGCAAGAGTTGAGTACTCAGTTGGATATGAGTAGAACATTTTATTCACAAACAGATGACCAGTTAGAGCAGACTATTCAGGTGTTAAAAGACATGTTGTGGGCTTGTGTGATGTATTTTGGGGGTCATTGGGATCAGTTTTTATCCTTAGTGGATTTTTCTTTTAATAATAGCTACCATTCTAGTATTTAAATGGCTCCGCTCGAGGCTTTGTATGGTAAAAAGTGTAGGTCCCCAGTTGGGTGTTTTGATTTTTTTGAGGTTATACCTTGGGGTACTGATTTGTTGAGAGATTCGATGGACTGAGTGAGATTGATCCAAGATCAACTCTTAGCGGCTCAGAGTAGGCAGAAGAGTTATGCTGACATAAGCGTTCGTGACTTGCAGTTCATACTGGTGAGCGGGTCTTGTTAAAAGTATCACCCATGAAGGGTGTGATGAGGTTTGGAAAGAAAGGAAAGCTTAGGTCGAGGTTTATTGGCCCTTTTAAGATTCGTCAGCGTGTTAGGCCAGTGGCTTATAAGTTGGATTTGCCACTGGGTCTTTTTCCGTGAATCCAGTTTTTTATGTTTCTATGTTAAGAGGTATCATCCAGATGATTCACATATGATTCAATGGGACTCGGTGAGTTTCGACCAGAATTTGACTTTTGAGGAAGAGCCTATAGCTATTCTGGATAGGCGGGTTAGAAAGTTGAGGTCAAAGGACACAGCATCAGTGAAGGTACAATGGAGGCATCCTCTCGTAGATGAAGTCACTTGAGAGGTTGAGTCCGATGCGGAGTAGATATCATCATCTCTTTAAGGGTCCAAGTACCTTCTTTCTCTTCACGTTCGAGGATGAATGTTTGTCTTAGTGATGGATGATGTAACGACCGTGTAAATCATTTTCTAAATTTATCATATTTTAACCCTCCTCTTAGTTTTTAAATGTGAATTATGACTTACGGGAGTGGGCAGTACCAATTCTTGATGTGTTCGAAAGTGATTAAAGTCATTGAGTGCTTAAATTTTTATAAAGATAAGTCTGATCATGATCAATTTTTCAATTAAGATGATCTCGGATTAGTGTCCTAATATTTTCAATAGGTCTGGAATGTACTTTTTAATCAATGTACATATTTGATTTGTTTTCTCAAGGTTCTGAACAATATTCGAGGGTCTACTGAATATTTTACATATTATTTTAGTGGGTGGTTAACGGACCAAATAGATATTTTTCTTAATTCTTGAAACCTATCTATAAGAATAGATTTAAGTGAAAAAAGTTTAAAATAAAATAAAAATAATAACATCAATGGATAGGGAGTAAGAGGGGAACAACAGTTGCAGCGGATTTTTTTTTTTTTTCAAAACCCGGGCTGCGTGAAGAGTGGAACTACTACGTACATCTTCAGTTTGCTTATTCTTTTCTGGTCAAATTTTCTTACTATTATTGTGTCTGATGATTTTAGAAGTATTTTAGTTGATGAGTAATTTGTGGACATGCGTGCATAGTGACAGGATTGACGGGGCAGCCATTGAATAATGATTGCAGGTGACAAAGTTAGGTAGATATATGATAAAAGTAGTGGGTTGATTAATGCTATATAGAATTTGTGGGCCGTGTTTGTGCGCGGGTGAATTGTTAGGCATAGACTATTATTTTAGGTGAATTTGATAATAAAGGTATTGTAGAATTAGTATAAATTAATAAATAATCATGTGGTAATGATGACTAAATGTGAGAAAATGAGTTAATCATTGGCGGTAATGATGAATATGTATTGCTTTCGATCTTCAGAGAATTAAAGAAATTGAGTTTTAGATCTAGGATTTTTAGAGCGAGCATTATGAATTTGGAGATCGAATAAGATTCGTTTTAGTTAAAATTTGATGTGGTGGTCTGTACACCTAAGGAGATTACATGTTTGAATAGATTATGATCATTTAGAAGTCCTACGAAAGGAAAAGTTGATAAATTGACACTTGAACTTCGATTTGAGGTAAGTTGAGATTTTTTAGAATTTTTTTGAGGTGTTTATATGTTAGTTATGTGTAATGGGAGTAATAGAATTGGGGCTCCCGTATAGGTGAAGTGACAAACATTTATGCGGGTACCAATGTTATTTGAGGGGTTGAAATAAGTCAATTGTATGTTTGAAACTGTTTTCCCTATTTGTTACTATGGTGAGCTAATTTGCTATGGTAAATGAATTATTTTTAGGATCGGAGTTGCATGTCTGCCCGTCATGCATTGCATTATATCTAGGGTCGGAGTGCATGCATGCACATTATTATCTATTATTGAGGTCAGAGTACATATCTGCACAATATATTTATTGGAATCGGAGTGCACGTCTGCACAATATATTTATTAGGATCGGAGTGCACGCCTGCACAATACATGGACCTTGCGAGTCCCCCATGGATCCTGACCTTGAAACCATTGCTCAGTAGGTTTGTACACAATATATGCATTGCACTGCATTTATTCATTTATGGTTTAGATTGAGTAAGGTGTATTTGTTGACTTTGTACTATTTATTAAGTGCCTGAATACCTACTACTTGATTATACTGTATTGAGAATTTCTTGGACTGTGTTATGATATCCTTATGACTGTTAGACTTGCAGTTAGATTAGGGTGGCTTTTCTGAGAGCATGTGGTATGATTGTTTTAGATGGTTGATGTGGTGTTACTCATCACCACTTTGAATTAGAGTCGATCGACGATGCTTACTGAGTGCATGTGGATCCGTAGTCGTCGTTACTTTTTCTGCACTTACGACAATCTCTGGACATTGTTTCTTATGGTTCCTTTTGCATTAGCATCCTTCGAGATTCGAGGTAGCTACTATTATTTTCAAAAACTACTGAAATCTCCTCTAACTTATTTTTATGCATTTTTCGCATTTTAGGATACTCAAACTGTTCTTGATTTATGTATTTAGTGGCTTATATTAGTGACTGTCATATCCGGGATTATCTAAGTTGAATTATACTAGTCTATTAATCTACTTTTGGAATTATTCATTGTTTATTATGTTCTTATTTTCTTCCGCTTCTATACATTGGGAATATTATATTTGAAATTGAGTTATTGCCTTACCTATCACACAGGATTGGATAGGTATCATCACGGTCTCAAATTTGGATCATGATAGGTTTCAATTTTTTCTTGTTGGGTCATTGGATAAACCGACAACCCAATAAGGTATATACTAAATTAATACATATATATATATATATATATATATATATATATATATATATATATATATCTTAATTTCTCTTTAAATTCTACTAACAAACAAACCTATTCAATTTTCTGAACTAACATTCAGTTCAAGCTTGTAGATTCTAGTAAATTAAAACACATCATGTAGGATTTTGCTTGCAACGAAGTTCAATCTCTTTTCATGTTAGTTGCTATTATTTTTATTTTATGAGTATTTTTTTATCAGTTAAATCAAAAACTGAACCGTTGAGGAGTAAAAATCGATAAATCGAAAATCAATAAAAAATATCTTATTGGTTTAGCTTATTTTAAAAAAAAAATCGATCAATCGAACCGATAATACATAAAATCGAATCAAATCGACCGATGAACACCCCTATTTCGGATTAAGCACTTAATAGTAAATAATTTTCGGAGATACATGGTCAATCATAATAGGTCACATGATTTTTTAAAATTGAAAAAAAAAATTAGAATATTAGTTTATAGGGCATTTTTGACTTAAAAAATAGATTAGAAATATTTTTAGATCAATAGATAAAAGAAGGGTATTTGTGAGTCATAATACGTTAGAATATTTTTTACCCTTTTTGTATTGGAAATGAATTGTAATTTTTTTTATATCTATATCTATAGTCTATCTATAATATATTAAAAGTGTAAAGATTCTTAAAAAAATAGTTTAAACTTTTTACCTTTTATTAAAATTTCATCCAGCAGACAAAATTCTCCTTTTCTATATTTCCCAAATAAAATTCTAATTATACATAAACACTAATAATATTATATTATAAAAGTTGCAAAAAAAAAAAAAACACCTCTCTTAAAGTTCCAAAAAAGGCTGTCCTAGTTCCAAAAAAGAAATGCAGAGTGAATTTCTTTTACTTCAATAATTTTAGTTCCAAACAAATTAAAATTTTATTTATGCATATAAAAAAATTAATTAATACTTTTAAATCAATTAAAATTTTATCTTATTTAAAAAAAAATCTACAATTCTATTTAAGTAATATTTTATTTTACTACAAAAATACGCCTACCACAAAAATAAGCATCTTCTTCTTCTACTTTCTTTTTCTTTTAGTTTTGATTCAGGTCTCTTTTTGCATTCATTTTATCATCTTTTTTGTCTTTTTTAATTCCTTTTAGTTAATAAATTTAAATATCATTTGTGAATTATAAATTTCAATCTTAATAATGGATTCTCCATTTAACAATTTTTTGTGTTTCTTTTCCAGTTGAAAATTTCTGATCGAAATTTTGGATAAAACAAGCATGGACATCTATTTTTGACATCTCAACTTTCTCGACAACAGGTTATCTTAACTTCAAACAACTAAAAATATTTAGCTCTTTTTAGTTGTGGGCAGAAGGTTGAATTTTCTTTACTTTTTTTGACTTCAAGTGTAGGTAAAAGCTTTAACACTATTTATCAAAGTGTATATTTATTATTGCTTAAAACTATTGATGTAGTTGATCTTTTATCTCTTCGATAACGAAGAAACTAATATCCTTAGTCAATTAAAATCAGTTAAACCATTTCTTCATTAGGCTTTTAATTTATTGTATTATTTTTTTGAGAAGATTTGAGTAACTATTTGTTTTTATATGTGTTGTGTCTGAATTTTAATTATTTTTATATGAATAAAGTGCTTCTGAGATTGTAAATCCTTTTTATAATTATTTTATATGAATAAAGTGCTTCTGAGATTGTAAAACCTTTTTATAATTATTTTATATGAATAAAGTGCTTCTGAGATTGTAAAACCTTTTTATAGTTATGATGGAAGTAGCCAAAATGCGAGTTCATTGCCAGTTTTCATCATTCTTGAATGTTGATGCTACTAATCATTCAAAAAGTAAATTAAAAAAGGTATATTGCTCAGAAATTTTTATGACCTGTAAAGCGCAAACTCAGTAATAACTCAAGAATTTACATAACGGAACAACTGAAAGTCTTCGGTATTAATCCAAGCTTCCTAAAATTCTAATTTATTTATGTTTTTGCTTTTTTTTTTTTTGATACTTTAATATTGCTTGCCCATGTGAATTAATAAATTTAAAATTTAAAATATTTTAAATTAATTAAAAAAATATGTTAGGTTGTTTCTTCTATATTTTTTGAATTTTGAATTTTCTATTTTATTGAAGGATATTTTTGGTTGAATGGAACATAAACAATTTTACAAGATATTGTTTGATGTAAATGACAATAATTTATTCTCTTTATATATGATTATTAGTTTCTAGAAACACGCGTTACATGTTTTTTTCGAGATACTTAATATAATTTTTATATTGAAAATGATAATTTTAAAATGGTACATATATTTTTGGACTTTTTCTATGCTGTAAAACAAAAATCAAAACGAAAAAAATAATGTAACTCATAAGTTAAAATTAGAAAATCTTGCAAATTTGATGGTACTCAAATGCATATATAGCACTTTAATTTGACGAGAAATACATACTCGATCATATATAAATATTCATATAATATAAGTATGTTTGTGAAATTACAAAAAAATATTACAACTGAAAAATTACAAGTGAAGACAAATCAAAAGTTATCTTCTTCTTCGGATGAGACGCGGATATCTCGCCCTCTTTAAGGAGATTCAAGCCCACTGCAGCAAATTATTTCACCGGTCCAACAATAATCTTCTTAACTTGTGCCCTCCAGGATACAACAGCCTTCTCACAATGAATAAGTCAACAACTTTAATTTGGACAAGAGTTGAGTTCAAAGACCCACAAAAAGAACACCTCCCTTCAAATAATGAACTTTCTTTTTACTATGTTTTGTGAACTCTATATTATCTTGTATTTTAAAACAACGCAAAACCACTTTTATTTATAATAGATAAAGTCTTCCATACAATAAACAAGAATGAATGATGGTAGTAAAGAGGAAAGATCAATAGTCTTTAGGCTACAAGAGTTACAACACATAAAGAATAGGATAATTGAGGAACAAAGAGTGGAAGTTACGTGAAACTTATATGTACATTCTACCACCACTAACTATTGTGTTTAATGGCTCATAAACCACAAATGAAATAGGAATTATTGATGGATGAAAAGTCAGTCGTGCATCATGTGGAATTATGCTATATTAAGGCATTAATGTTAGAGGTATAATGCTGCCAAAAACAAGAGTAACTCATAAGGTTTTAAGGCTAATTATGCCACTTTCTCACACGAAATGTAATAATATACATGTATGCAACAAATGATAGTAAAGGCATTAAGGTGTTGCATATCTTAAAGGAAAATTAAACATTATTCTAATATTAAAATGCCTAAAGAAAAATAATAATTTTTCACTCATTTTAATATTAACAAGAGAGTCCACTAGTTGAAGGAAGACTATCATGCATGATGAAGGTGTGATCTGCATTTATTTCCACTTAGTAAAATAATAATTTTTACTCCAGAGTCATAGTGGTCTCAAACTTGAACTAAGACTGCTTGAGGAAAATAAAAAAGTTATTGCTTACACATAATAGTCAAGGTATTGACATGATCTTTACAGCCGGCACATTACGGCCTTGTGCTATCTCGATTTTAATAAGTTCCTTTTGGGAATGGGCCTAATTCTCATGGGAAGTGGTCTACCTCCACACTCACATAGGTGAAATCCGTCGAGAGTGCTCCTGTAATTTAGCACCCCACTCATACAAGCTACAAATTTTCATTAAGAGTTTTTAAACTCAGCCTCACAATCATTACAGGTAAATGCACTCACATCATAGGGAGGGATGGAAAAAATAGTGCATTTTTTCACAACAAGTCATCATGTGATTCGTTTTTTTCATGGAAGCTGGTTATAGGATCTCTAGTCACCATGTTGGGTTTCCTCACATACGACTCAAGATTCATAGGCTTCAATCCCATCCCCTCGATGTGCTCTAGACTTTTTCTCTTGTTAAGGCTTTAGTTAATGGAACTGGAAGATTATCACAAGATTTGACATAATCAACATCAATGGTACCATTTGTGAAATATGATCTCACATTATTGTGTTTTCTCCTTATAGGTCTGGATTTACCGTTGTAATAACGGTTTTAAACTCTAACAATTGCAGCGGTGCTATCACAATGAATTAAAATAGGAGGAATTGATTTTTCAAAAAAGGTATTTGAAATAACAAATCTCTCAACCAATTCACTTCCTCACTAGCTAAAGCTAAAGCAATTAGTTCAGCCTTTATAGTAGAATTATCAATTATAGTTTGCTTCTTAGATTTCCAACAAATAGCACCACCAACCAAAGTAAAAATATAGCCAGTAGTATATAAGGAATCATCTGATAAAGTGTTTCAATCCGCATCACAAAAGTCTTCAAGTACAACAGGATATTTTTTATAGAGCAAACAACAAGTTTTCATTCCAGTTAAATATCTCATTACTCTTGTTATAGCATGTCAATGTTCACTACATGGCTTGCTAGTAAACCTGCTAAGTACTCCTACTACATAATACAATATCAGACCAAGTGCAATCAGTCACATATCTCAAACTTTCAATTATACTAGCATATTTCTTTTGATTTATAACATTATTTTCACTTTCAACAGGAAACACTAGAATTAAATGGAGTTACAACATGCTTGCAATCAAGGAAATTATATTTTTTTCAAAATTTTCTCAACATAATGTGACTGTTCAAGAAAAATTCCATCACATATTCTAGTAATTTTTATTCCTAGAATAAAATTTGCCTCACCAAGATCTTTCATATCAAAATGGCTTTTAAGAATATCTTTGCTTTCACTAATAACATTTATGTTAGACCCAAAGACCAATAAATCATCAATATATGGGCAAATAATAACATGTGAATTATTTAAAAACTTATGGTATATGTACTTGTCATACTCATTTATTTTAACTCCATTATCAATCATGCAGGAAACAAACTTTTCATGTCATCGCTTTGGTGCATGTTTTAAGCCATATAAGGATTTAGTAAGTTTACACACTTTACTTTCTTGGCCAGCTTCAACAAAACATTTGGATTGTTTCATGTAAATCTCCTCATTTAGGTCTCCTTTTAAAAAAGTAGTTTTTACATCCATTTGATAAATTTGTAAATAAAAAAGTATTGCAATAGCAACTAAAAATCTAATGGATGTAATTTTTATTATTGAAGAAAAGTATCAAAATATTCTAGACCTTCTAGTTGTTTAAAACCTTTAGCCACTAGCCTAACTTTGTATTTATCAACAGATCCGTCAGGTTTTAAATTTTTATGTAAGACCCCTTTACATTTAATTGTTTTACGGCCCGGTGGTAAATCAACTAGATTTCAAGTTTTATTGGAAATTAGTGATTTCATTTCATCATTTACAACCTCTTTCTAAAAAATAGCATCATGTGAAGACAAAGCTTATTTTAAAGTGATAAGGTCATCTCTAACATTAAAAACATAATAATCAGGATCAAAAATTTTTTCTGCTGTAGCTCGTTTACTCCTTCTTAACTCAAAATCATCATTTTCTTTATTTTTCAAAGTAGAAGTAGAAGAATTAGGTAGCGACAAAATATTTTTTTTAGTCCTTTAACCCCCACTATTTTTAGAATCAAAAGGGAACTTATTTTCATGAAAAATAGCATCACTTAATTCTATTATCACATTATCTTCGAGATTAAAAATCTATAGGATGTACTATTTGAAGCATAACCAAGAAAAGCACAAGTAGTAACTTTTATACCCAACTTAGAGCTTTTAGGATCCATTAACCTTACATAGGTTAAGCAACTCCAAACTCTTAGGGATCCTGAATTTGGCTTATGACCTTTCCACAACTCAAAAGATGTTAATTTGATCATTTTATGAGGCACGTGATTCAACACATAACAAGCAGTCAAAAGAGCTTCACCCAAAAAACTTAAAGGTGCACTAGATTCAATTAACATGACATTAGTTAGCTCAACTAAAGTTCTATTTTTCCTTTAGCTACATCGTTAGATGCGGGCGAATAAGGAAGAGTAGTTTCATGAATTATACCCAATGATCTAACAAAAGAATTGAACTCATATGACTCATATTCACGACCTCTATCACTTCTTATTCTTCTTATTTTTCTACCAAACTGATTTTCAACTTCATGGAGAAAATTTTTTAAGTTCTCAAAAGCATCACTTTTATTTTTCATTAAGGAAACATATTTAAACTTAGAAAAATCATCAATGAAAGTGATAAAATATCTATTTTCTCCACGAGTTAAAATTTCTCCAAGTTCACATATATCAGTATGAACTAATTCTAATAATTCAATTTTTCTTTCAACTTAAAAATGAGGTCTTTTTGTGATTTTGGCTTTATTACAAGCCTCACATTTTTTAAAATTCTTTTTGATCACTGGAATTAATCTTAACCCACTCATGATTCCCACATAACGATCATTTATATGACACAAATAAGTATGCCAAAAATTAGTAGAAGAAAATATATAAACAGAAGTAGATGTTTTATTCATTTCAAAATTCAACTTGAACATACCATCACATACATACCCTTTTTCCACAAAAAAATTATTTTTCACAATTACATATTGGTTAGATTCAATAATCTGTTTGAAGTTTGTTTTATTAAGAAGAAAGTTGACATCAATTTTGTAATACCCAGCATATTTCTAATCCTGTGATTCATACTTGAGTACATGACTTACAATGAATATCCTAGTGATAGGATAGCTTATGATGCATTAAGCAAGTTCATATGAGTCACTTAAGATAATACAAGCTAAGAGTTTTTGAATCCATCAAGTTTTAGTGTTTGATTTTGCAAGGGTCATCTTTGAATGAGTATATCTCGATGATGATGTAGAATTTTGGCTGATTTAGACCCACCAAATTGTAGAGAATCGAATTAGCTTTCCATCGATACCAATTTTGCCTTAATCCAATACCCAAGCAAAAAGTTATGCCCATTTTCGTGAGAGACAGTAAGCATAGGCGATTGGTTAGGCGCCGCCTAACCCAAGCATAGGCAATTGTTTAGGCGCTGCCCAACCCAAGAATAGGAGATCACTTGGGCGCCGCCTAAGTCAATTTCAGGTGTCAAAAACACTCCGTTTTGAGTTATTTTAAAGGTAATTAAGTCTTTAAATACTCCTTACATGCCCATAAACTTAACCCTACAAAATATATATCTTCTAAACATACTGCAACCCTATTTTCATCTCAAAGCTCATCAACCAAGAGTACTAAAGGAGAAAAATAACTAGGGTTGCATAATTAAGCTTGAAGATCTGATTTCAAGGAAATTCCTCCGTCAATCATCAAGAATCTTCCTTCTAAGGTATTGTAGTGTTCATCCACGGATTTCTTTCATCCGTGGAGTTCAAGAATCAATCTTTAAAATACAAAAGCTTGGTTTATTATGGTGATATTATCATACCCATGTTGATGCTTGATTGTTTTCCTCTTTTTCATTATAAAGTATGATTTCTATATTGTTGGGTGTTGATGATCATGTTGTTGATATTGGGTGATTCCCAAGATGGAATCTTTATATGTTTTTGTGAATTCATAATATCATATGAGTTGGAAACATGTAAATTTGGCTGTTCATGATGTAAAATTTGATGATTTCACCTATGCTTAAGATGTGCATGTAAGGTGTTTGATAAAATGCCTAAAGAACTAGAAACCATGCAATATAGCTAAATTGTGACTAAGTGAAGGATTCATGATATGCCATTACGTTCCAATGACTTCTATGTTGTTAATGTGCCTTGCAAATGTTGTTGGAATACTCATGAACTATTCTTATGAGATTATGCTATGTTTAATTGCAAATCCTACTTATGAACAAGATGTATGATAACCATGCAATCCACATGAACTTCTATGCTATTAGTATGTGTTGCCAATATGATTATGCAACGAACATGATATTAAGATTGTGCAAGTACTTCCATGTGATATGAAATCCTCTCCATGCAATACATTGTTGATAACCATGCATAGTATGAGATCCCTACTTATGATATTATATATTATGGACTCTACTATTATGATCAAGTCAGTCATGTGTGTCAGTTTCCTTCCATCGTGTCCTGGGGGTACTTGTACCCGAAAACTATAGTTGTGTGCCTAGATCCATGTCATGTTTCATGATATCCAAACTCAAGCTATGATTCCATGGACTTCAGTCAGTCATGTGATTCAAGTAAACCTCATGATCTTAGTCAGTTGTCAGATATCAGTAACATTCCGCCAGTTAACGGAATTCAGTAAGATCAAGTCATACATAGTCAGTTATTTATTTCCAGTCCCTCCAGATGGGAGTAGAGGTTAGCACCGAGTAAACCCAAGGATGGGAACTCACCCGCCAGTTCAGGGTGTGATTCTTAGTAGCAATCCTTGTGTTCCAAAACTACGTAGCCAGCGTAGGTTGAGACATCTTAACCCATCAGCTCAGGGTTGATGAGGTAGATTAACCCGTCAGTTTAGGGTTCCTACCATTCTTATTGAGTACCCGCCAGATAAGGGTCACTCACAGCTGTCCTTACCAGTGGCGCGGTATTGATACCCCTCCAGTCGGGGCAGATATTGGACCCCAGCTTAGCCATAACAGCATAACACTACTTTCCCACAGTTTTAGTATCAGTCTCAGTAAAAGAAATCAGATAGTTCTTCAAATTTCAGTATATACAGGACTGTCAGATACAGTCATCCATGTTATCAGTTTGAGTATTAGTCAGAATAGTTATCTGTAAACCATGTATTAGCTTACAAGTCATGATATCACGTATTCACGGTCCTAGTTTCTATATATGTGTGTTTGCACTCCCACGTTCATATTAGTCAGTCAGTGTTGTTCATGTATGAAACCCTTTATGTTCAGCCTACCTTCCTCGTATACTCAATACTCCAGTTGTATTGACGCATTTGCGCTATGGTGCTTTCTTTTCATGTTACACCATAGGTTTCGAGACACGAGCTCCATCCCAGCAGTAGCAGTAGCAGTAGCATTCCAATCGCAGAGACACAGTGAGTCCTCATTGATTTGAGGACATTATAATTTGATTCATTTGTTTATCTTTTCAGTTTAGTTTTACGGAGTTAGTTGGAGACATATTTCTTCAACTCCTTATTCAGACAGTTTAGAGGCTTTCGGATTTACTTTCAGATTTACGTTCAGATTTAGTTATTTTGGGTATTTTTTCCCACATGATTGTATTTAGTTGAACCTTATGGCCTTACAGTTCCATGTATTCTGCATTATTATATCATGATTTGCAGTATACAGGTACAGATATCAGTTATGGGTTAGCTTGTGGTCCCTCGGGGTCATGAGCACCATGTAGCATTTTGGTTCAGCAAATTGGGGTGTTATAAACTTGGTATCAGAGCCTAAGGTTCAATAGAGTCCTAGGAAGTCTGAAAGCCGCATCTAGTAGAGTCTTGTACATGGGTATGTTGTGCGCCACATTTATTTGCGGAAGGCTATAAGATGTTTTCGGAACAGTCCCCTTTCTTCATTATTGATGTCATGCTAGTGAGCATAATCACAAGTTAAAATCTCAGTCTAATCCATTCTTCTCTTATTCCAGACCATGGCCCCAAAGAGAAGAATCCAGCCAGCTCCTCATCCCGAAAATCCTTTTGGAGAACATGTTTCCCATGCAGATTTTAGAGCCGCATTTACCATACTTACTCAGTCCATGGCTGCATAAAATAAACAGCCGCCAGTCATTCCAGCCAATCCAGTGGCCAATCCCAAAGTAGCTAGAGTTTGGGACTTCACCTGGATAAACTCTTCATCTTTCCATGGGTCTAAGTCTGATGAGGACCCTCAGGAGTTCATTGACCAAGTCCAGAAGGTCATTGACATCATGGGTGCTACTTCTATTGAGAGTGTTAATTTATCTGCCTACCAGTTACAGGATGTTGCTCATAATTGGTACAAACAGTGGAAGTCTGAGAGGTTAGATGATATAGGCCCTATCGAGTGGGAGGAATTTTTCACGGTCTTCTTAGACAGATTATTTCCCCAAGAGTTGAGGGAAGGAAAAGTTCTTGAGTTCATCAACCTTAGGAAGGGGAATATGACGGTTAGGGAGTATTTTCTTAGATTCACTCAGCTAGCCAGGTATGCTCCTCATGTGGTTGCAGACAATAGAGCTAAGATGAGTAAGTTCGTGTTAGGGGTCAACGATAGCGTGGTAAATAAGTATAGGTCTACGATGCTGATCGATGATATGACCTTAGCAAGACTCATGAACCATGCCCAGCAAGTAGAAGAGCAGGAGTTTAATACTAGGGAGAGACAGAATAAGAGAGCAAGGTCAGGTAATTTCAACTTTGCTCACCCCAACTCAGATGGAGGAAACCGTTCACAGTTTTGCTCTAAGTCAGCCATTCCAGCTCTTTTCTCTGCTAGTGCTCTAGTGCCAAAGTTCAGAGATGGCAATAGAAATAAAGCGCCAGGCTCTAAATCTCAGGGCAGTGTTAACAGTGCCCGAACGAATCTCCTTTGTCAGACTTGTGGTAAGAACCAAAAGGGCATTTACAGAGCTGGTAGTGATGTCTGTTTTGGTTGTGGAAAGCCAGGCCATAGGATTAGGGGGTGTCTGCAGTCAAGTCTTCAGGGTCAGCAAAATTATTCTACAGCTCAATCCAGTCGCCCGAACCAGCAGGGTGCCAATCCCAGTGCTACCAGTGGGCAACGCCCAAACAGACTCTATGCTCTTTAGTCCCGACAGGATCAGGAAAATTCTCCTGATGTCGTTACTGGTACGTTATAGATTTTCCATGTTTATGTTTATAATTTGCTAGACCTAGGTGCATCTTTGTCTTTTGTTACTCCATACATAGCAGGTGATTTCAGAATCAATCCCGATGTCCTAGCAGAGCCCTTCTCAGTCTCTACCCCAGTAGGTAAAACCATCATAGCCCAACGGGTATACAGGAACTGCCCGATTATGATATCTCAGAAATCCACGTCAGTAGATTTAGTAGAGTTAGAGATGACTGATTTTGATGTCATTCTCGGCATGGATTGGCTTCATTCCTGCTATGCACAGTCGACTACAGAAATAGGATTGTTCAATTTTAGTTGTCGAATGAGCCCGTCCTAGAGTGGAAGGGTAGCATTTCAGCGTTCAGGGTCAACTTTTTTCCTACCTTCGAGCAAGAAAAATAATTTCTAAGGGGTATGTGTATCATTTCGTACATGTTAAAGATTCTAGTTCTGAATATCCCAGCCTCAAAATAGTCCCTGTTGTTAATAAATACTCAGATGTCTTTCCCAAAGATCTTCCAGGTATTTCTCCCGAAAGGGAAATAAACTTCGGCATAGACCTTCTTTTGGATACTCTACCTATTTTTATTCCGCCATATAGAATGGCACTAGTAGAACTCAAGGAACTAAAAGATCAATTGAAGGATATCTTAGATAAGGGATTCATCAGACCCAGCATTTCCCTATGGGGTGCGCTAGTATTATTCGTGCGCAAGAAAGACGGTTCTCTCAGGATGTGTATTGATTACCGTCAACTCAACAAGGTCACAGTCAAGAAAAGATATCCTCTTCCCAGGATTAATGATCTATTCGACCAACTTCAGGGTGCCAGTTACTTCTCCAATATAGACCTCAAACTAGGTTATCATCAGCTCAGAGTTAGAGAATATGACATTTTGAAGACAGCTTTCCGTACTCGGTATGGTCATTTCAAATTTTTAGTCATGTCATTTGGTCTTACCAATGCCCCTACAACTTTTATGGATTTTATGAACCGTGTGTTCAAGCAGTACTTGGACATGTTTGTCATAGTCTTTATAGATGATATTTTGGTCTATTCTCGCACAGAGCGTGATCATGTAGACCATCTCAGGATTGTTCTTCAGACTCTCAGGGATCACCAGTTATTCACTAAGTTCAGTAAGTGTGAATTTTGGCTAGGATAAGTAGCATTCCTTGGGCATATTATTTCCGGTGATGGAATTAGAGTAGATCCCTAAAAAATCGAGGCAGTAAGAAACTATCCCAGACCCATATCTCCATCAAATATTAGAAGTTTCTTGGGTTTGGCTGGCTATTACAGACGGTTTGTCGAGGGATTTTCTTCTATTGCATCTCCCATGTCCATATTGACTTAGAAAAAGATTAAGTTTCAGTGGTCAGATTCATGCAAGAAGAGCTTTCAAGAGTTGAAGGCTCGACTCACCTCCGCTCCAGTTCTATCTATTCCAGATGGTTCAGACGGTTTTGTAGTCTATTGTGATGTATCAAGAGTGGGTTTAGGTTGTGTCCTCATGCAGCATGGTAAGGTCATAGCCTACGCCTCCAG
>NW_025891248.1:0-1440 GCF_002878395.1 Capsicum annuum
GAAGATGCAATTTCTCTAGAATCTTGATTTAAATCTTCATGACTTGAACTTGAAAATTCACCCTATTCTTCAGGAGGGTTCCTAGCTTGCTTATTTCTTCACCCTGTTCTTCAGGCAGGCTCCTGAACTTACTTTTCTTTCACCCTGTTCTTCAGGCGGGCTCCTGAAATTACTTTTTGTTTACCCCGTTCTTCATGCGGGCTCCTGGAATCACATTTCTTCACCCTGTTCTTTAGGCGGGCTCCTAGACTTACTTTTCTTCACCATGTTCTTCAGGCGGGCTCCTGAACTTACTTTTTCTTCACCATGTTCTTCAGGCGAGCTCCTGGACTTTCTTTTTCTTCACTTTATTCTTCAGGCGGGCTCCTGAATTTTCTTTTTCTTCACCCTGTTCTTCAGGCGGACTCCTGGACTTCCTTTTTTCTTCATCCTGCTCTTCAGGAGGGCTCCTGAACTTCCTTTTTCTTCACCCTGCTCTTCAGGCGAGCTCTTGGACTTTCTTTTTCTTCACCCTATTCTTCAGGTGGGCTCCTGAACTTTTTTTTTCTTTTCCCTATTCTTCAGGTGGGCTCCTGGACTTTCTTTTTCTTCCCCCTGTTCTTCAGGCGGGCTCCTGAACTTTTTATTTCTTCCCCCTGTTTTTCAGGTGGGCTCCTAAACTTTCTTTTTCTTCACCCTGTTCTTCAGGCGGCGGGCTCCTGGACTTCCTTTTTCTTTACCCTGTTCTTCAGGCGGGCTCCTGAACTTAAAGTATATAGTGAAACCAAAAATAATATCCCATTCTTTAGGTGGGTCCTGAGCATAAAATAAATTCTCATTCTTCAAATGGGTCCTGAAAATAAAATAAATTCCCATTCTTCAGGAGGGTCCTAAGCAAAAAATAAATTTTCATTCTTCAGGAGGGTCCTGAACATAAAATAAATTTTCATTCTTAAGTAGGGTCCTGAGCAAAAAAAAAAGTTATCATTCTTCAAGAGGGTCCTAAACATAAAATAAATTTCCATTCTTCAGGAGGGTCCTGAGCAAAAAATAAATTCTCATTCTTCAGGAGGGTCCTGAGCATAAAATAAATTCCATCCTTCACTCACGAAACTTTTTTTTTTGCCCCAGTTTGTACTGGGAATATTTGTGCGTATCACTGGATCTTAATATTTTAAAAAATATATAGTGAAAAGATAAATGAAACTCTGAAATATCTTTGGTAAGTACATCTCACAAAGGATAAAATTTACCATAATCGAGATCCAGCATCGTGTGCTGTAACCATGCTCCTTGCGTTGACAGAATTGTGGAATTGCATTATTTTTTATGTAAACAACATTCCATATATGTTTCAAATAAAGAAAAATTGTGAGTTTTAAAAACCCGTGGTGGTTGATTTGCGGCATTTGGCTTTTGAAGTGACCGCTCTTGTACTTGCCATGCTCAACTTCTTTTTCA
>NW_025891249.1:0-2905 GCF_002878395.1 Capsicum annuum
ATGTGGTAATAGGGTGTATCTCTGGTGTTTAGGTGATGAGAAAATTCTTTAAATATAATGGACTCATTTCTTCGCTTTCCTACGATCTACAGATTTTTGAATTCCTCGTATCACTTTAATCCATGCGTCTTCGTTTCTGTTTTGCTATATTATTCATCCTTAAACCTTATGGATTGCAGGAAACATTACACAATCATGATTCAAGAATGCCGCCTCAAAGTTCATACAAGGCTCTGGAGGCTGCATCTGATACAAAAGAAGGAAATGAATCAACCCCAAAACAAAGCCTTCACAAGAACTGGCCATTGATATCGGCTATTATCATATACTGCATCTTTTCTCTTCATGATATGGCTTACTCAGAGGTATACCATATCTTCTAACTCAAATTATGTTACTGTAGGATACGATCATCGCATTAAGATTATGTAGGCATCTTGCAATAACATACCCAATGTAATCCTAGAAGTTGGGAATGTAGGTATCTTCTTTTATAAAAAAGGATAGCTATGCATATCTCTGGTATGACATCAGTTGATTGCATGTTGTCATGCAATGGTTTTAACTGAAACTAATTGTACTTTCATCCTTGGGCAATATCTTAGATATTCCTAACGCACAATGTTGGTTCTTGTTTTATACTGATATGCGCCGAATCGCTTTCTGTTGCATGTAAACTATGAAGGTAAATAAATAGTTTCTTTCTTCGACAGCAAAAAGGAGTGCCTGATTACAATTCTGCAGCTCAATGTTCTGCTTAGAAATCCTAGGCTCATAAGCTATAAAGCTGAATAAACATTGTACTTGCTGCTCATTCTAAGGATACATGAGCAACAGAAAAAGTTTTTGTTCCATTACCTATATTGGACAGGTATATAGTTTTCTGCCCCAGCATTCCACTGTAAACTTTTTAAATAAAGTGCTATGTTTTTATCTTTGAAAATATTACAAGTCTAAGCTATGAATTTTGAACTATCAAGCAGTCGAAGATCACAGATTCCTGGTGCTGCATATAGTCACTGTTGCATATAGTCACTCTTTCAATACTTGATTTTAATGTATGTGTTTTTTGCAACTCTCGGGGTGTATGAAGAAAGAAAACAACAAATTTATCATATCAGAAGAATTTTAAGACTTCTATGAACATCCACTGTTGCTTCATTATTGTTGGGTATCATTAATTATGAGTTGGAAAATACAAATAGATTCTCTTCAATTTGTTAGTAGGTTTTTGAAATTTGCTTCAATTTGTTCTTTCAATCTTCTGGCACCAGCGACTTTGCATAACTACTCCGTTGTGTCCTCCCAAACCTATTTGCCTCTGCAGATCTTCTCATTATGGGCTGTGACCCCCAGAAAGTTTGGAGGCTTAAGTTATTCAACTGTTGATGTTGGTGAAGTACTGTCGATCTCAGGTACTTGCCGATTTACTAGTAATTTATATTCATTTACAGATAGATGGACGTTATTTGCCATTCTTTTTCCAACTCATCTCTTTGCTTCTTGTTTTTTTTCTTTTCTCCATCTCTGATGTGATTATGAACCAGCACATTTTGTACCCACGTAGTCAAAATTAACACCTGTTATCTATAACATCAATTTTGATAGGATCCTTCCAAAAGAAAATCTGTGTTGTATGAAACCTTAAATTATGAATTTATTGTAAAACTAAAGAAAATAATCAGAGTAGTCTCTATTGTTATTGCCTTCAAGTCTCTCCATGGATTCAGCCCTACAGATTATGTGACCATTAAAGTTATTTGTTTATGCATGAAAATTTAAGAGAAAGGAATTTGTGTAATGTATAGCACCAAAGTAACGTCTGGTCCATCAGATGTGTCGAACTACAGAGATTGGTTAAAGTTCAGAAGCACTCAATCTTTTTGGCTTATGAATATTTTTTTCCAATTATTTATGATTATAGCTAGTAAAATTATACGATAGTTCATTATAACTTGTTGGTTCCTCTCCGTGTTTATGCCTTCTGTTGGAAGATTTGTAAATATCAATGTTTTTTCACTTGAAATGAAAACTAAATCTATGTTGGCTGTGATTGCTCCGACAAGAATGATCAGTCTTCATAGTTATCAGTTATTTTTGCTAATATCTTTGTCGGATGGTATTTGGATTATTCGTTCATTTCCGTTCTTGAAAAGCATACTATAGCGCGATTATGCTGCCATTAATATTACCATTCTCTAGAACGTCAAGCTGAACTAGAGATTTTTAGATTGGAAATCAATAGAAGAATTAGCTCAGGCAGAAAGTTATTGTGAAGGCAGTCTGAATTGTCTGCTGTATCGTCAGACAGAACTAAAGTTAAAACATTTCATTTCATTTCATATAGTGATCAATACTGCATGCTGAAACCATTGTGACATTTCAGGATGTGGCCTTCTAGTCTTTCAACTAACTCTGTATCCATTGGTTGAGAAGTATGTTGGCCCAATCGCCATTGCTCGAGCTGCAGGAGTAAGCACTTGACTTGTAAAATATGTTAGAACTCTTTGATTTCTATCCAGATTTCCAGAAAATCTACAAGTTACTTAGAACTCTGTTATATGATCAGGTTTTGTCAATTCCGTTGTTGGCATGTTACCCTTATATTGCTATGCTCTCTGGGACCGCCCTCACTGTGGCAATAAATTTTGCATCCTTGTTGAAGAATGTTTTATCTGTAAGTTCTTTTTTGGTTTCTGTAATTTTCTTACCCGTCGATCTATTCTTGCTACCCCTTATTTTTGTGCACATACAAAATGCAAGACCAAAGTAGAGACGATGAATGAAATATGGAAGTGAATGTGATATCTTTGGAAAACTGTAATCGACATTACTAATACTGAAGTTTATGATCTCAAAATCTAACATTGCCTTTAAATTGCCTCCAGACTTCTATCATTACAGG
>NW_025891250.1:0-1324 GCF_002878395.1 Capsicum annuum
GTCAGAGACCCTTTGTGATTGTTTGGAAGCCTCGCGATCTCGATGCACACTTCAACTGCACCAAATATCAGCTGAACTAGTAGACCAAATCCAATCACGAATTTCTGAACAGAAACCCGAACTTCGTTAAGAATCCTACAAGCACAAACCAACTATGTTACTAGACTTAAAACGATATTTCGTACTTGATGGAATTGTTAGATCATCAAATGTAGTCATCAATGAGTCTTGACCAAAGTCAACACTAAGCCTTAAATTTAAAACATTCCAACCAAGCTCGAGAAATCCATCTGAAAGCCTCTCGCATATCACAAATACCATAAAGCAACTAAGAGTCGGGTAAAATGGTTAATATATATATATGTATAATCTAATATACACACAATAGATCAAACTATTTAGGATCAAATATCGTTCATGAAGTAAAAGTTTAAATCCATCTTATTAATTACTCTTAGGTAGAATGTACTTATACAACGAATTTAGGGGTTGTAGGTGCCTCGGGGAGGTTTGAACACATAGGTTGATGGTTAAACCTTTAAGGTTCCACCTAAAGATCAATGCACCCAATTATCTTCTTGGTTTAGAGGATTTTTTTTTGACAATTATACCAGCTTTTGTATATTTCTTATATAATTATACCTAATCTATGTTGAGTTTAACAAATGCTGGAGCACCACAAAATAACACGAAGGTTCGCCTTGCCTCGGGGTCTTCTGAAAGTGAGACCCATTATTTACCTTTGAATTGAATCTTCATAAGATGATACAACAACAACATACACTAACAGAGTCAAGATTTTCATTAAGGGAGTTCAAAAGTGCACACATGAACTAGTCGAAGGGACTCAACATCTACTATCAGAGGCAGACCCATGTGTAGCGGCGGGGGTGCATGTACACCCGTTAACGTCGAAAAAAATTGTGTGTATATATGTGTATATACCTTGATAAGTTGGAATATATACTACAGTGCACCCATAGTTGACAGATAGTGCACCTTGGTGTGCTGGTTGACGCTCACACTTCCACCAACGCGACCAAGGGTCGATTCTCGGGAACCACACTACATTTTCTCTTTTATTTCCAATTCTTCGGATTTAAAGGCTTATTAACAAAACTTGATGAAATGGGGATTCGAACCAGCAATCAGTACCTAAGATAAGCTCTCCTTCACCATTGACCTACCACAACTGATTGTTAAAAATCTATAAAAGTAAACTTCATATTTCAATTCTTCAAATTTAAAGGCTTATTACCAAAGTTGTAACAAAAATCGATGAAATGGGGATTTGAACTCACAACCAATCCCTAAGGTGAACACC
>NW_025891251.1:0-9153 GCF_002878395.1 Capsicum annuum
AAGACAAACCCAAAATCAATCCTCTAGTTGGAACCCTAGCTTCCCTTACCCAAAAGCTTTTGAGAGAATTATATAATGTTTAGAAGATTTTTTAAGTGTTAATGAGTAGAGTAATAGGGTAAATAACCTTCTGAGTTGGGTAGAAGTCTTGGGACCTTATTATGATAAATGGGGAAATGTCAACACAACCCCACTTATGATTCACCAAAATGCCGTCAAAGGGGAATGACTAACCCTCACGAGTCATACCCTTCCAATATGAGTGGTACCCTCTACTCGTACCCTAGACTTAACCTTTATATTAAACACTATTAATTATACGACTCATTATACCAAGTCGTATCCAAAGCATATGATATCCCACGTATATTTAAACGTAAGGAAGATTTAGACACTGTCCACTATACAAGTCTTGAGTATGACTCATACCCTGGATGATGGCTCATGGTGAGCCACTTATACTAAAATCCATCCTAAGTAATAAAGTCTAAGATTAATTAAAGAAACCAAATGATCTGTAACCACCGATACAGCTCGTACCCCTAAGTCGTATCCATTATAGTAACCAAATTCCATCTAACCAACTGGACCATAACATCCGTGCCCCAATATACGGCTCATACCCCTGAGTCATATTAGGTCCAGATATTAGAATTCTATAAAATTTTCTAAGGTCCAAAAATAAGGGTGTCACAATGTCCCTAAAGTACATTGAATCGAGAATGCTCCAGGGTCACTCTTTTCCTATGTCAAAGACTTAGAAGTGACTGTACTGCAATGGTGCGCTCCTCCAATTTTCTTTAAACTAGAAGTAAGATTCTTCATCACAAACTCTTTCATAAACCTAACATACCCAGGCATCTATTCCTACGCCTATAGAAGAGAGACAGTCAAACTTGTATCTTTAAACATCTCAATAGACCTCTTGAATTACCTTTCCTATTTCTTCTCCATTAGTTTTTATAGGAATGGTAGGGGTGGTCATGGAATTTGCCTCAACACAGGTTCATCGACCTTGACATTACTTGTATTCTCACCTACACTAGCATCAACACCTGTTGCTTTGTTAGCTTCCATGGTAGGTGTCTAATCTTCCACAGGACTATTATTTTTTGGCACCTCAGTAGTAGGCAATGAGGGGTCCACATTAGATAACACACTCTGAGTGGTGATAACTAGATAGTTATCATCATTCTTTAGGTTTTAGATCATGTTACTCAGGAGGATACCTAGCTGCCTTTGTTTAAATTTGGCTGACATCTACCCAAATTGGTGCTCTAACTGGTTGATAATAGGCACATAAGACTCAACCTTTTGGGTTATGCCTGAAATATCAGCTTGGATCTCCTTAAGGATATCCTCTTAACTCTTTTTCCATATCACTAGTTTGGTCAGCATCATCTCTATTCTCAATTTTGTGTCACAGTTGCCTGGCAGAATTTACCTTTCTCCCTTCTCCTTATAGTCTTCCTTTAATCTCTAGTCACCATTATGCTCCCTATTAAACTCTCTATATCTATCACTATAAATGTTTTGGCGTTGGTTTCTTTTCCTTGTTGCTTTGAAACCTGCTAAATCACAATCAAGATACATAGCCTCTTTCTCCAACTCTGACTCATAAGCTCTAGAGGATGAACCTTGCATACCTATTGCACTTACTTTTTCCAAAATGACCACAGAAAACTTCTTAGTCATCGACCCATTTTAGATCATTATTTGTGCAATGTCTAACTTCACAGACTAATTAATTGCTCCTTAATCTCCAGAAGCTCCTTTAGCATAAGTGACAACAACCCTCTCAGCCTCCTGAGTATGAAACCCTTGGTTAGTTAGAGAAATATAGTGTAGAACATCAGTAGATGCCTCCTATAATAATCTTATAAATTCACCTCAAGTGATGGTTTCTACCATCGATTAGAAACTATTATTTCATGCTCAATACAATATCTCTGACCCTAAAATCCAGTGATAGGGAACCATGCTAAGATTTTTCTTAAACCGAACTAAGCCTCATAGATAGAATCAGAATAAAGTTTTCTGAGATCGTAGATCTCATGTTTAAATGTCATTATCCTGACTGGAGAAAGGAAGTAATTTTAATATTGCTTGTGCAACTCATTCTGTGTGATGATAGATCCTCTTGGAAGTTACCTCAACCATAAAGAAGCTTCTCCAGTCAATGCGAAGGGGAACATCCTTAGACTAAGTGCCTCCTAGTCTAGCCCTGAGATCGTGTAAGAATTGAATATCTCCATAAGGCTAGCAAGGTGTATATTAGTATTATCTGTAGTTGAGCTTTAAAATACACCGTTCAAGTTTAAGAGCTGGATCATGGCACTAGTTATGTCAAATTTCACATAGGGGAATAATACAGGAGGAATGATAGCTCTTGTTTCTACCGACTCAACATATCCAATGTCTTCCTTATCATCATATAATTGGAAATACTAGAGTGCTAGGATAACATGAGATTGAGCTCTATGGACTCCATCTCAATTACCGTCGAGTACTGCTCTATGATCAACTATTGGCCTTGGCATAAGTAGCTCTACTTAAGCCAATTGGCCTTCCTCTATCTCTCTACTTTTATTAGCTACCTTTGCTAGTATTTTCTTTGTATGTGTATCTGCAATATTCTAAGGATCACTTGGAGCAGGAAAAGGTGCAATATTTGGATAATCCTTAACCCCTTTTAAATTGCCTGCATGTTTCGGGCTAGCCATCGTACTATTAGTCTATAACCATCCATCTGCTTTAGGATTCAAGGAGAGTAAGGGATTGCCTTGACTCCTAGTGCAAGGCATACACCAACGTATACACAACTAATAATAGAAAAAAAATACCCGCAAACTACAACAAAATATAATAAGAATAACAACGTTTTTTCCAACAATGGTGCCAAAATTTTGATCAACACCCAAACTACCTATTTAATTAAGGATAAAGCAGTCGCTATCAAGTATAATAACCCAACTAGGTTAAGGTCAAACCCATAAGGAAGACTTTGATATGTATCACTTGTTTGCTACACTCAACGGGCTTAATAGAAAGTAAATGTGGGGTTTGTAGTAACAATATCAAACAAGGAACAGTATGTAACTTTGGTTGTAAACTGTCAGATATGAACACTAGAGCTATGTTCCCCCGAGCTTCTCGAATTCGTTTACTTATCATGGATTAATGAACAAACCCAGTAATTTGCATGCAGTATCTGATAAATTATGTACCCTGAACTATCTTGTCGACTCATTGATGGATTTCATCCCTTACCTTTCGAGTCTCCAGATGTCGCATTACTAATCATTTTCCTAGATTATACTTAACTATTACCTTTTGAATCTCAAGTTATTAGATAATAGATAACCATCTTACAAAGATAAAAGTAATTATCCTAGATCATCAGTTAAACTTCAAATTACTGTTGTTATTATCATTTCCTTGTCTATCGCGACCCAACTGCTCAGCTCATGATGGTGCCTACCATAACCCATCATAGTCCAAAATAAATAGAAATAAAAAGCTCAATAATATAAGGAAAAGAAAGCAGAATATATGAAATAAAGATCAATATGTAGAAGAATCCAAAAACCTGGTGGTATTAGTACAAGAGCTTCTAATATAAACAGAGTACAAAAGTGAAATATCACGAGATATACACCCATGAAAATCTTAGAATACAACTTGGAGACTAGTCTAATATATAAGAGAAAGATAAGTAATGGTTAGAATATTAGGAGGTCACTCTAAGTCTCTGAACCAGGGCTACTCCGCACGATACATACATCAATAGCGATAACCTATACTATGATCTGCAGGCTATAGAAGTGATGTATGAGTACCAAACAAATGGTACTGAGTAGGCTACTGCCAAATGAGCTCCAAAGATAAAGCAGATATACACAACATATAAATAGAAACGAAACAATACCCAAGTGTCCAGAAATCATATGTCAAGTCAATGAGATATTAAGGAACCACTATGCTATTCATGTCTTAGAGTCTAACATAATCAAACTAAGGAAGTATGAGGGTGAAATATCCTATTTGAGCTATATTCAATATACGTTAATGCTATATTGTATATCCTAGATCAATATACGAATAAAGAGCAAAGGAAAAATTGATAGAAATATACAAGGCAAAGAAATGTCTATACAACATGAACAACGAAGGAAGGGATATACGGTAATATCATAGCTTCATATAGCTATATATAACCTATATTATCATATTCTCTTGTTGAAATATTATTATAATAGAATCAGGATTTAAATAATATCATACTCGGGTTTTCTAATCCACATGGCTAGATATGAAATAATCATACATAATAATACAATCATAATATAGGAAAGGCTAAAGACATACCCCAAATCCCAATACCCGATCAAGACCAATTTGTTATAACCTATCCATAATAATGATCATAACAATGATAAATACGGTATCGATAACAGTGTGAATAAATAGTTACTCCAAAAATCAAATACCTAGCCGAGCCTATGCTTACCCCCAACGCCCCAAGATAGTGAGGTCCAACCAACATACAAAACACAAGGCATGTTTTTTACCCATATCTATGCAACCGTCTAGTACTGGCTGATAGACATATATACATATTGGTAATAGGCGATGCACATGCAGGAATGAATGTAAAGTATACAATCAATATAACAACTCATCATAACTATCATCATGAGGACCATCATTATTGTAGTAAACCTCTGACCTTAATGGGTATCAATATTTTCACCTTAGTATCTGCCGGCCTTGTTGGGTATCAATATCGTCATAATAATATACTCCATCCTTCTTGGTCATCATAATAATATACTTCGGCCTTGTTGGGTATAAATATTAACACAATAGTATCCTTCATTATTGTCAGGTATCAATATAATAACAATAGAATCCTTTGGCCTTGTTGGGTTTTAATATCATTAAAATAGTACCCTCATACCTTGTCAGGTATCAATATCATCACAATAGTATCCTCTGTCCTTCCCGAGTATTAATAGCATCACAATGGTATCCTGCTACCTTGTCGGATAAAAATATCATCATAATAATATCTTTCGGCCTTGTCGAGTATCAATAGCATCATAATAGTATCCTCCGGCCTTACCGGGTATCAATATAATCATAATTACCCTAACCAAATAAGATATAATAAAATAATCATTAACATAGATATATCACAATATAATATATATCTAGTCAATACTTCCCAACTACTCGTTATTAGTTAACTAACACTTATTATAATAGATTCACTAGTTCACTAGTCATCACATAACCTCTATTTATTAACCCAAAATTTATACTTATTCATGGCATTGAAACAAAACACTATTTATTAAATAGACAACATCTAATATCTAGTCAAAATTCATCACTAGACCAAAACTGCCATTTATTCACATTCATTATTATTAACAAATCATACTATATTCGTTAATCATTAATAGTACATAATTTACCATTTATCAGCTAACCATTTTTTATTAACTAACATCCTTCCCTAACTAACGGTCATTTACAAAATAATCCTCATTTATTAACTATTCAACATCATTATTAGCCATGTATGAATCATCTCTAGTTACCTTATCTCAACTAATCAAGGTTTATTAACTTGTACATTTTATTTCTATCCATCAAGTACTATAGCCACCTAAAAGACATCTAGCTACCAATTAGCTTAACCCTTAATCAAGAAGAACAATCATAAGATCATATTTAAACTAGAATCATATCAATTACTGATATAATAATTATGAATGTACTAAATCTATGCATTCCATCACCAGTAATCAACAGTGGAATAGTAAGCATCATACCGCATCTTTCTTCATCCCATACTGGAGAGATGAGTATACAAACAAAAATAGATGTCTATATACATATTCCGGATTCATATTAATAAAAAAATTTATAAGCCGTAGCATACCTCTAATCATTTCACGTATAGGAGGAATCTCACATATAGAATGCATAATATCAATAAGCATAACATGACTATAAATCATTTCATATATAAAGGTCATTCATCATAATAGTGAGAAATATCACCTGTCTAAGCCAACTATCATATCAAAAAAGAGATATCATCTCTATAGGCTCAACATTGCATCTAAGAGGAAAATCATCTCTAAGGAACCAATGTCATGTTTAGGAGGAAATAATATCTCTATGCGCCAAGTATGAAGTCTAAAAGGAAATGGCATCTCTACGGGTAAAGTATCAAGTCTAAGAGGAAATGGCATCTCTATGGGCAAAGTATCAAGTTTAAGAGGAAATGGCATCTCTATGAGCAAATTATCATGTCATTTATATAAGCAACAACATAGCTATAACTCATAAGCCATAATTTGGAGACATCAATACAGGTTACCAAGTTACGAATAGATATTTTTCTAACATTTACTAGCGTCATCTATTTCTAACATCCGCACAAAGTCCACAAGACTTAATAGAAGCTTAGGCCTAAGTGGGTTGAACAATCCCTTTTCTAATCCACAACCTGCATAGTTAGGCATACTATCTCCCAAACTGGGCTAAGGTATCTAGTTCATCTTCTAGATGTTAAGTAAGCCATATTCAAGCCTAGGATTGGAACTTCAACTAGAAATAAGGGCATGCAAGTTAATTCTACACAAATGACAATTCCAAGAATATCATACTATCCCAATAAGATCAAATATACTAATCATGCTTCCAACGCTAAAACTATAAAACACTAAAACCGTATCCATGATCTAGCAATATATAAAATCCATGCTACAATTCAATCTAAACTAGGGAGAAGGCATTGGAAGTATACAAGGTTATAAACATACTTTCTTACGAGCCCACATCCCTCATCTAATTTCCCAAAACATCAATAATCAAGGCTATGTTATCTTACTCATAATAAATCCTAATATTCATATCCACACACAATACATATCATACATCATCAAGGAAGGAAAGTGGATAGGAGCCTACCTCAAGGACAAATCACAAAATCATATTTGAAGCACCACAAGCTCTTCTTCTCTTCACAATATGAGTCTAATGGTACCTATATTTCATTATTGTGCTTCAGGTCCAAAAATAAGAACAAAATCTCAAGTGGGTCCCACATACAAAAAATGAGTTTCGGAGACCAACCCAATGTTCACAAATGAATAAGGAATCATAACCCTCAAAGAATGAATGAAAAATAAGCATACTTTGGGCTAAAATCAAGCCCTTTGCTAAATTGGGCTTTTTGGTCCAAACGAAGAATTTCAATCATGAATTCAGGAACATTTTACCTTAATCTTTAAGATAATTGTTATATAAGAACCATAAGCTTATCTTCTCTTTGCAATCTCCAAAATAAAACCACACTATCAAAAACATAATCTACTCATCAATACAAGTCTAATGGTACCTATATTGAATAATTGTGCTTCAGGTCCAAAAATAACAACAAAACCCCAAGTGGGTCCCACAAACAAAAAATAAGTTTTCGAGGCCAATAGTGGCACCACGTTTGATGAGGCCACTTGAAGAGGTAATGAAACAATTGTGCTTTATGGTTCCTAAGACAATTGTACCCTTACCCTTTGGACTTAGTGATACCATTAAGACCTTTGTTGTTTCTTTATATCTTGATACTTGTCATAGCTATTTCTTTTGTAACATTCTTACTATTCTTTTAATGACTAAGACAAAGGATTCGTCGTTTTATCTCAAGTATGTACCACCTTGGCATGATGAAGTTATTTGTTGTACTAACCCTAACCCTCATGCCATGAGGAAGTTGAGCTTCTTTGTCCTTTCTTTAGTTTTGCAAGGTATCGATTTGAGGTCGAATCCTTTTCAAGAAGGGGAGGATGATACAAGCCAAATGTCCATCTGTGCGTTTGAAGACATCATTGGAGGCCAATGCATAAAGACTCAAGACTTAGTCACCACGAGGACACAAGAACATCCATGGAGGATCCATTTTGAGCATGACATAAAGAAAACCAGTGTGTGGAAGATTGTGTGGGGGCTTTCTTTTGATGCTAACCCAAGTCCCCAAGTGTTGAAGCATGACCCTTTAGTTTTTGAGCATTGAAGAAGCAACCTTTATTAAGGGTATTTTGGGGATTACACTTGTTGGAAAGAAACTCCATGACCACCCCTTTCATTAAGGTTATTTTAACCATTTTTCAATTTAGAAAGCTAGCCTATATATAGTCTTCTATTAGATAATTTTCTCTTAAGTTGATTATGGATATTTTAAATACATTGAAAGACTTCTTCTTCTCTCTTTTAGAGTGTAGTTTAGAGCCTAAAAAAGCCAAGTAGTATAGGCCTTGGAAAAGCTATTATTGATCTTTGCTTAGAAACGGTGGTTGTAAGGCAGAGTTGATTCCCTTAGCGGTCACCGTAAGAGTTTGGTATTGTTATTGCAGGTCTTAGGGGTCTTATCATTTGATACATAGTTTGGTTCCTTTTTCTTATAATCTTGTATGTCAATCTATCTATCTAACTTTATTGCATTTGTTTGTTATCTTGTTTCTCTTAGTCTTCATCTCTTTAGGTCATTCCTATATCACAATCCTTACTTTAAATTATTATCCATAGCCAACCCTATAAGCATTTAAGGGTACTTTCAAGTTCCCTTCCATTTACTATATTAAACAACTGAGGGGATTCTATGTGCCCCATAAGCATAACTATTAGCCATTTACCATTTCAAGCCATTTAAACCATGTATAATTCCTTTACCAAGTTTTAAAACTATCAAAAGTTCCATTAAAAGTAGTCAATGCATTGAACATATCTTTATAAGCATTTTGTCAAATACATAGGGAGAATAATATGACCCAAACCCATTCCAAATACCATTAAACCAATCCTTTGCAATACAATTATCAAAAACTACAATGTATGCATATAAAGAATAATTAAAACAATGGAAAAACCATAACCATCCATTTAACATCAAAATTCCTAATTCATATTTGAAAAAAAAAATCATACAATAAATGAAATCATAAAAACATTTATAAAAACCATGCATTTAGATTGAACTTACAATTAGGGAAGAGAACATTCCTTAAACCAAGATGATGGAAAAGAAATCACGAAGACAAACCCAAAATCAATCCTCTAGTTGGAACCCTAGCTTCCCTT
>NW_025891252.1:0-15268 GCF_002878395.1 Capsicum annuum
ACATTACCTTTAAGAACATAGCAGGAGCAACCAAGTTACAAGTTGTAGCCATTCATAAAGGCAAACAGAACTAAGAATACTGTTGATTAGTTAATAGTATTAGCAAGTACAGGAATGCTAATACTTTTGATTTAATATTGTCACCACTATGGTAATAGTATTAGCTAGTGCAGGAATGCCAACACTATTGATAACTAAGAAATTAAGAATCTCAATATTTATCTAAAAAAACAAAACAAAATAGTATGTTATATCACCTAAACCATATCAATAATGGGGACCATCTATAAAAATTGACCGTGGCATGCCGAGGATGATTGGAAGCATCCTACTAAGGTCCGTTTGGGTGGGTAGGGCTATTTGGATGGTCAAACAGGAAAAATAGTGCAAATGGAGCATTTTCAAGCACCATCGGTGTGCTATAGCCTACAGTTCTGGGGGTGGAGCTGGTATCCTAATATGGTCCATTTGGGTGGGTGGGGAAATTTTGGTAGTCAAATAGGTGAAATAGTGCAAACAAAGTATTTTTGGGCTAAATCGATATGCTATAGCCTATGGTTCTAGGGTGGGGGTGAGATCCGAGCATTTTAGGGGTCAAAAATCGATTGAGGCGAGCCAAGGAGGCTAGGGATTGACCTAGTATGGGTCGTTTGGGTAGGCGGGGCCATTTGGGTGGTAAAATAGGAAAAACGGTGTAAATAAGGTAATTTTGGGCTAAATTGATGTGCTGTAGCTTATGATTCTGGGGTGGGCCCAGGGTTCGATTGTGTCGTGGGTCAAAAATCGATCGGGGCATGCCAGGAAGGCTAAGGAGCATCCTAGTATGGTCTGTTTAGGTGGGTAGGGCCATTTGGGTGATATAACAGGAAAAATGGTGAAAATGAGGCATTTTTGGGTCAAATCGGTGTGTTATAGCCCTCGGTTACGGGGTGGTCCTAGGATGAGCCAGGGAGGCTGGGGAGTGTGCTAGTGTGATCCATTTAGGTGGGGTAAAATGGTGAAAATGAGGCATTTTTGGGTCAAATCGGTGTGTTATAGCCCTCGATTATGGGGTGGGCCTAGGACGAGCCAGGGAGGCTGGGGAGTATCCTAGTGTGATCCATTTAGGTGGGGTAAAATGGTGAAAATGAGGCATTTTTGGGCCAAATCGGTGTGCTATAGTCCACGATTTTAGGGGTGAGCTCGAGGTTCGAGCGTGCTATGGCCCAAAAATTGACTAGCCGTGCCAGGGAGGTTAGGAAGCATCCTAGTATGGTCCGTTTGGGTGGGCGGGGTTATTTGGGTGGCCAAACGGGTAAAACAATGGAAATAGGGCATAATCGAGCCAAATCAATGTGCTATAGCCCACGGTGCAAGGGGTAGGCTTGGAGTCCAGGCATGCTATGGGCTAAAAATCAATCGAGCCATGTCGGAAGGCTAGGGATTAGCCTAGTATGGGTCTTTTAGGTCGGCGGGGCCATTTCGATGGTCAAACGGACATCAATAGAGATAGTTTTGGGCTAAATCAGTGTGCTATAGCCTATGATTCCAAGGGTGGTTCCGGGTGTGTCGTGGGCCAAAAATTGATCAGGGTATGCCAGAAAGGCTGGGGAGAATCCTAATGTGGTTCGTTTGGGCGAAAGGGGCCATGTGAGTGGTCAAACGGTCGAAATGGTGCAAACGAGGTATTTTCGGGCCAAATCGATGTTCTATAACACACGGTTCTTGGGTGGGCTTGGGGTCTAGCATGTCGTGGGGCGAAAATGGATCGGGGCGTGCTAGAGAGGTTGAGGAGTGTTCTAGTATGGTTTTTTTGGATGAGCGGGTCCCTTTGGGTGGTCAAATGGGAGAAGCGATACAAATGGGGTATTTTTGGGTCGAATCGGTGTGCTATAGCCCACGATTTTAGGGGTAGGCTCGGGGTTCGGGTGTTTCATAGGTAAAAAATAGACTGGAGGCTGGGCACCATCCTAGTAAGGACCGTTTGGGTTAGCAAGGCCGTTTGGGTTGTCGAACGGGCGAAATAGTTTAAACGGGGTATATTTGGGCCAAATCAATATGCTATATCCCACAGTTCTTGGGGTGGATCAGGGGTTTGGGTGTGCCGTGGGCCAAAAATTTATCGGGTCATGCTAGGGGGACTGGGGAGAATCTTAGTGTGGTTCGATTGGGTGGGTGAGGCCATTTCGGGGGTAAAACAAGAAAAATAGTGCAAATGGGGCATTTTCATGCTAAATCGATGGGCTATAGCCTACAATTATGGGGATGGGCCTAGGGTTCGGGTGTACCGCGGGTCAAAAATTTATCGGGGTGTGCCAGGAAGGATAGAGAGCATCTTGGGGTTTTTCGTTTAGGTGGGCATGGCAATTTGGGTGGTCAAGTGGGCAAAATGGTGAAAATGGGGCATTTTCGGGCCAAATAGGTGTGCTATATAACCTATGGCTCTGAGAGTGGGCTAGGGGTCCGAGCGTGCCATGGGCTGAAAATTGATCGAGACATTTTAGAGAGGCTGGGAAGCATCCTATGGTGGTCTTTTTGGGTAAGCGGGGCTATTTGGGTGGTCAAACGAGCAAAACAGGGCAAACGGGGTATTTTTTGGCCAAATCATTGTGCTATAGCCCATGGTTCCAGGGGTGAACTCGGGGTTCGAGCATACTGTAAGCTGAAAATTGATCGAGGTATACTAGGGAGGTTAGAGAGAGTCCTAGTGTGGTTTGTTTAGGTGGTAGAGCCCATTTGGGTGGTCAAACGAGCGAAACGGTTCAAACAGGGCATTTTCAGGCCAAATCATTGTTCTATAGCCCATGTATCCAGGTGTAAGCTCGGGGTCCAGGCGTGCCGTGGGCTAAAAAAATTTACTGGGGCATGCCAGGGAGGTTGGGCAGCATTCTAGTGTGGTCCGTTTGGGTGGGCAAGGCCATTTGGGTGGTCAAACGAGAGAAATAATACAAATGGTGCATTTTTGGGCTATATTGGTGTGTTATAGCCCATGGTTCTATGGGGGTGAGCCCGAGGTCCAGGCATGTCATGGGTCAAAAATTGACCTAGGCATTTTAGGGAGGCTGAGGAGCGTCCTTATGAGGTCTGTTTGGGTAGGCGGAGCCATTTGGTCGTCAAACGAGCAAAATGGTGCAAACAGGGCATTTTTGGGCCAAATCAGTGTGCTATAGCCGACAGTATCAGGCGTGGGGCCGGGATTCGGGCATGTTGTGGGTTGAAAATTAATCGGGGTATTTCAGAGAGGTTGGGAGGTATCCTAGTGTGCTTCGTTTGGGTGAGTGGGTCCATTTGGATGATCAAACGGGCAAAATGGTGCAAATGGGGTTTTTTGGGCCAAAATAGTGTGCTATAGCCCACGGTTCTGGGTATGGCCTTGGATTTGGGCGTGTTGTGTGCTAAAAATCCATCGAGGCATGCCATAGAGGTTTGAGATTGTCCTAGTGTGGTTCAATTGGGAAGGCGTGGCAATTTGGGTGGACAAATGGGCAAAACTGCACCAACAGGAGTGTTGTCGGGCCAAATTGATGTGCTATAACCTACGGTTCTGGAGGTGGACCCGAGCTGCGGGCGTGATGTGAGCTAAAAATTAATTGGGGCATGCCATGGAGGCTTAGGCACATCCTAGTGTGATCTGTTTAGGTGATTTGGGTTTTCGAACGGGAAAAATGGGCAAAACGGTGCAAATGGGGCATTTTTGGGCCAAATCGATGTGCTACTATAGTCTACTGTTCTTTGGGTGGGCCCAGACTCTGAGCGTATCATGGGCCAAAAATTGATGAGGACGTGCCAAGGAGGTGGGGAGGGTCCTAGAGTGGTTCATTTGGGTGGATGGGGCAATTTGGGTGGTCAAACGGGAGAAACAGTGCAAACAGGGCATTTTTTGGCCAAATCGGTTTGCTATAGCCCACGGTTCTGGGAATGGGCCCAGAGTCCAGGCATTTCGTGGGTTGAAAATACACCGGGGCATTTTATTGAGGCTTGGGAGCATCCTAGTATAGTCCATTTGGATGGGCACGGCCATATGGGTGGTCGAACGGGCGAAACGATGTAGATGGGGCATTTTTGGACCAAATTGGTGTGCTATAGCCCATGCTTTCGAGGGTGGGCCTGGTTTTTGGACGTGCTATAGGCCAAAAATCAATTAGGGTGTGTCAAGGAGGCTGGAAAGCATCGCAGTATGATCCATTTGGGTGGACGGGACCATTTGGGTGGTCAAACGGGTGAAATAATGAAAATGGGGCATTTTCGAACCAAATTAGTGTGCTATAGCCTATGGTTCCAAGGGTGGGCCCAACGTCCGTGTGTGTCGTGGTTTAAAATTATTTAGGGCATCTTAGGGAGGCTGGGAAACATTGTAATATGGTCCGTTTGGGTGGACAGGGACATTTGGGTAGTCAAACAGGGAGAACGGTGCAATTGGGGCATTTTTGGGCCAAATTGGTGTCTTATAGCCCGCTGTTTTAAAGGTGGGCCTGGGACCAGGCATGTTGTGGGTCAAAAATTGACCGAGGAATGATAAGGAGGCTGGGGATAGGCCTAGTATGGGTTATTTTGGTTGACGTGGCCATTTCGGTGGTCAAACGGGCGAAATGGTGCCAACGGGATTTTTTCGAGCCAAATCGGTGTGCTATAGCCGATGGTTCCGGGCGTTATGTGGCCAAAAAACTTTTAGGGCATGCCAGGGATACTAGGGATCATCCTAGGGTTGTCTATTTGGGTGCGCGGGGCCAATTTTGTGGTCAAACAAGAGAAATGGCGTAAATAGGGCATTTTTGGGCCAAATCGGTGTGCTATAGCCCACGGTTCTGGGGTAGGCCCGGGTTCGAGAACTCTGTGGGCCAAAAATCTATCGGGGCATGTCAGGGAGGCTGGGAGTAGCCTATTATGGTCCGTTTGGGTGGGCGGTGCCATTTTGATGGTCAAACGAGCGAATCAGTGCAATCGGAGCATATTCAGGCCAATTCAATGTGCTATAGCCCACGGTTCTGAGGGTGGACCAAGGTTTCGGGCGTGCTGTGGGCCAAAAATCAATTGTGGCATATCAAAGAGGATGGGAAACATCCTATTGTAGTCTGTTTGGATTGCTGAGGCCATTTGGGTGGCCAAACAGGCAAAACGGTGCACACGGGGCATTTTTAGGCCAAATCGGTGTGCTATAGCCCACTTTTTTAGGGGGAAGGGGGAGGGGCGGGCTCCAGGTATATAGTCAGCAAACAATAGGCTACGGAATGCCAGGGAGGTTGGGGAGCATCTTAAAGTGGTCCGCTTGGGTGGGCGGGGCCATTTGGGTGGTCAAACAAGCAAAACGGTGTAAATGGGGCGGTTTATGGGCCATATTGGTGAGCTATAGACCACAGTTCCGGGGGTGGGCTTGGGGTCCGATTGTCTCGTGGCTCAAAAATTGACTATGGCATGCTACGGATGCTGGATAGCGTCCTAGTGTTGTCCATTTGGGGGGACATGGCCATTTTGGGTGGTCAAACGGACAAAACAATGTAAATTGAGCATTTTAGGCCAAAGCGGTTTGCTATAGGCCAAAGTTCCATAGGTGGTCCCGGGGTCCGGGCTGTGGGATGAAAATCAACTCGAGCATGCCAAGGAGGTTGGGAAACATCGTATTGTGGTCCATTTGGTTGGGAGGGGCCATGTAGGTGGTAAGACGGGCGAAACGGTGCAAACGGGACATTTTTGGGCCAAATTGGTATGCCATAGCCTACGATTTTTGGGGTGGGCCAGGGGTCCGGGCATGCTATCGGTTGAAATCAATTGGGGTATGGCAGGGAGGCTGGGGAGCATACTAGTATGTTCTGTTTGGATGGGCGGGGACATTCGAGTGGTCAAATGGGCAAAACGGTGCAAACGGGAATTTTCAATCCAAATAGGTGTGCTAAAGCCCACGGTTTTGGGGTTGGGCCTAGGGTCCGAGCATGCCGTGGGTCAAAAATCATTTGAGGTATGCCAAAGATACTGGGGAACATCCGAGTTTGGTCCGTTTGGGTGGGCGTAGCCATTTGGGTTGTCAAACGGGCAAAATGGTGCAAACGGGGTATTTTCGAGCCAAATCAGTGTGCTATAGCCCATGGTTCCAGGGTTCGGGCGTGCCATGGGATGAAAATCGGCCGGGGCATTCCAGGGAGGCTGGGGAGTGTCTTTGTGTGGTTCTTTTGGGTGTTCTATGCAATTCGGGTTGTCAAATGGGAAAAGCAGTGCAAACGAGGCATTTTTGGGCTAAATTGGTGGGCTATAGACCACAATTCTGGGGGTGGGCTCGGGGTCCAGGCGAGCCATGGCCAAAAATCTTTCGGGGCATGCCAGGGAGGCTGGGGAGCATCCTAGTGTGGTCCGTTAGGGTGGATGGGGCTATTTGAGTGGTCAAACAGATGAACCGGTGTAAATGGGGCATTTTTGGGCTAAATCAATATGCTATAGCCAATGGTTCTGGGGGTAGGCCCGGGCTCCGGGCGTGCCGTGGGCTAAAAATCTATCGAGATGTGCCAGGAGGACTGGGGAAGGTCATAGAGTGGTCTATTTGGGTGGGAGTAGCCATTTGGGTGGTCAAACGGTCAAAACGGTGCAAACAGGGTATTTTCTAGCCAAATGGGTGTGCTATAGCCCACGGTTTCGGGGGTGGACCCGGGGTCCGAGCATGCTGCGGGCCAAAAATCGATTGTGGCATGATAGGGAGGTTGGGGAGAATCCTAGTGTGGTTCATTCTAGAGGCCGGAGTCATTTGGGTGGTCAAACGGGCATAACGGTGGAAACGGGGCATTTTTGAGCCAAATCAGTGTGCTATAGCCCACGGTTTTGGGGGTAGGCCGGTGGCTCGGGCGTGCCGTGGGCAAAAAATTGATCGGATAATGTCAGTCAGGTTGGGGAGCATAATAGTATTGTCCTTTTGGGTGGGTGGGGCCATTTGAGTAGTCAAACAGACTAAATAGCGCAAACACGCCTGAGCCTCGAGAATCGTGGGCTATAGCACATCGATTTGGTTCGAAAACACCCCAATCTAGCTGTTTCGCTTGTTTTACCACCCAAATAGCCCCATCGACCCTAATGGCCCATACTATGCTGCTCTTCAGCCTTTTTAGGGTCCTCGCTAAATTTTTATCTCTAAAAATGCCCGAGCCCTAGGGCCACTTCCAAAACCATAATCTATATCAATTTGGCCCGAAAATGCCTATTCGCACCGTTTCTCTCATTTGACCACCCAATGGCCTCGTCAGCTCCAACGGCCCACACCAGGCCGCTCCTCAACCTACCGGAAGTGGGCAGTTGATTTTTTGCCCAAAACATAATCGGGGCCCCACATCCACCCCTGGAACCGTGGGCTATAGCAAATTGATTTGGCCCAAAAATGCCTCATTCGCACCGTGTCTCCTGTTTGACTACCCAAATGGACCCGTCAACCCCAATGGACCACACTAGTCTCCTCATCCTGCTTGGGAGTCCTTGATCAATTTTTGGCCCAAAACACGCCCAAGACCAGGGCACACCCTTGGAACCCTGGGCCCTATTTTGCTCATTTGACAACCCAAATGGCCCCACCCACTCCATCAGCCCACACTAGGCTTTTATTTATCCTATCTGGGGGCCTCTAATCTGAGGGCCTAAAATATGTCCGAGCCCCAGTCCTACCCCCAGAATCGTGGGCTATAGCACACCGATTAGGCTCGTAAATGCCCCGTTCGCGTTGTTTTGCCAGTTTGACCACCTAAACAGCCCCGCCGACCCTAACGGTATAAAATCCTCCACTCTTCAGCCTTCATGGGAACCCTTGATCAATTTTTGACCCAAAACACACTCAAGCCTTGGGCCCACACCCAAATCCGTGAGGTATGTACACTAATTGGCCTAAAAACGGCCCATTTGTGCCGTTTCTCCCTTTTGACCAACCAAATGGCCCCGCCGACCCCAGTGACCCTCACTTCCCTGCTCCTTAACTCTCCTAAGATCCTCCAATATATTTTTCAACAAAAAAATCTATGGTCTCCAGGCCCACCCATATATCGATTTAACTCGAAAATGCCCCGTTCACGCTGTTTCACCTGTTTAACCACCTAAATAACCACGCCGACCCCAAATTACCATACTAGGCTGCTCCTCAGCCTTCTTGGGGGGCCCCAATCAATTTTTAGCCCAAAATACGCTCAATACCTGGGCTCACCTATGGAATAGTGGGCTATAACACACTGATTTAGCTCGAAAATGCCCCGTCTGTCCGTTTCTCCCCTTTAACAACCCAAATGGCCTCGCTGACACCAACGTCCCACACTAGCCTACTCGTCAGCTTACCTAAAGGCCTTTGATTGATTTTGGGCCAAAAATACGCTCAAGCCTCGGGTCCATCCTCAAAACCGTGGGCTATAGCACACCGATTTATCAAGAAAATGCCCCGCTAATGCCGTTTTGCTCGTTTGAGCACCAAAATTACCCAGGTGTCCCTAGAAACCCAAACTAGGTCGCTCCTCAGCCTTCCTAGGGGCCCCGGTCAATTTTTGGCCCAAAATACGCCCGAGCCCTTAGCCTACCCCTGGAACCGTGGGCTATAGCACATCAATTTTGCCCAAAAATGACTTGTTCGCACCGTATCTCCTGTTTGACCACCCAAATAGCCCTGTCAGCCCCAATAGAACACACTAAGTCTCTCATTAGCCTTCCTGGGTCCCTCGATCAATTTTTGGCTCAAAACAGCTCGAGCTCAGGCACACCCTTAGAACCGTGGCCTATAGCACACTAATTTTGCCCAAAAATGCCTCATACACGCCGTTTCGCCCTTTTGACCACACAAATGGTCTCGTCAACCTTTACGACCTACACTAGGCATTTTCTCACCCTACCTAGGGGTCCTCGATTAATTTCTAGCACAAAATGTGCTCGAGCCCCTGAACCACCTCAAAATCGTGGGTTATAACACACTGATTTAGCCTAAAAATGCCCAATTCATGTTGTTTCTCTCGTTTGATGATCCAAATGGCCCCGCCAACTCCAAATACCCTTACTAGGCTACTACTTATCCTATCTGGGGGCCTCCGATTGATTTTTGGCTAAAAATATACTCGACCCCAGGCCTTCCCCCAGAACCGTGGGCTATAGCACACCAATTTTGCCTGCAAATGCCCTATTAGCATCGTTTCGCACATTTGACCAAACAAATGGCCACGACGACCTACCCCAACAACCCATACTAGGCTGCTCTCAGCCTGCCTATGAGCCTCCTATCAATTTTTGGCCAAAAATATGCCTGAACCCCGGGATCACCCCCAGAATCGTGGGCTAGGGGACACCAATTTGGCTCACAAATGTGTCGCTCATGCCATTTCACTTGTTTGACCACATAAATTAGCCCGCCAACCCCAACAACCCATAATAGGCCACTCCTCAGCCTGCCTAGGGGGTCTCGATCGATATTTAGCCTAAAACACCCTCGATATCACCTCCAGAATCGTGGGATATAGCACATTGACTTGGCTCACAAATGCCCCATTCATGCTGTTTTGCTTGTTTGACCATACAACTTACCCCACAAATCCCAATAGCCCATACTAGGCCGCTCTTCAGCCTACCTGGAAGCCTCGATAGATTTTTCAATCCAAAACACGCTCGAACCTCAGCTCCACCCCTAAAACCGTAGGCTATAGCACACTGATTTGGCCCAAAAATGCCCTATTCACGTCGTTTCGCTCATTTGACCAAACAAATGGCCACGCCGACCTAACCAACCTATACTAGGCTGCTTCTCATCTTACTTGGGGGACTCCAATTGATTTTTGGCATAAAAAATTCCCGATCCATGGGCCCACCCCAATACCATGGGCTATAGCACACCAATTTAGCCCAAAAATGCTCCGTTAGCACCGTTTTGCCTGTTTGACCATCCAAATGGCCCCGCCAACCCCAATGGATGCACAAGGCTTTTCCTCATCCTGCCTAGAGGGCCTCGATTGATTTTTATCCCAAAACATGCTCCGTCCCTAGGCCCACCCCTAGAACCGTGGGCTATAACACACCGATTTGGCCCAAAAATGTTCCGTTCTTGTATTTTCGCCCCCTTGACCACCCAAATGGCCCCGTCGACCCCAACAACTAATACTACGCTACTTCTCAACCTGCTTGGGGGCCCTCAATTAATTTTTGTCCCAAAATACGCCTGAGCCCCGGGCCTACCTCCAGAACCGCAGCTAAAACACATTGATTTAGCCCAAAAATGCTCCGTTCCTACTGTTTCGCTCGTTTGACCACCCAAATTACCCTTTGACCCCAACAGCCCATACTAGGCTGCTTTTCAACCCGCTTGGGTGCTCTTGGTCGATTATTGGCATAAAGAACGCCCTGGCCTCGGTCCCACCCCCAGAACTGTGGGCTATAGCATACTGATTTGGCCCAAAAATGCCCCATTACGTTTTTTTGCCTATTTGACCACCCAAATTGCCCGGCCAACCCCAAAGACTTACACTAGGCTGCTCTTCACCTTGCTTGGGAGCCCCCGATCAATTTTTGGCGCAAACCGCGCTCAAACCCTGGGTCCAACTCTGGAATTGTGAGCTATAGCACACCAATTTAGCTCGAAAATGCCTCGTTCTCATCGTTATGGCCTTTTGACAACCCAAATAGCTCCATCGACCACAACATCCCATACTAGGCCACTCCACAGCCTTCTTGTGGGCTTGAATCAATTTTTGGCCCAAAATCTACTGGGCCCCCTCCCACCTCCGAGAATCGCGGGCTATAGCATGCTGATTTGGCTCGAAAATGCCCCGTTCATGCCATTTTGCTCGTTTAACCACCCAAATTGCACCGCCGATACTAACAGCCCACACTAGGCCATTCCTCAGCCTGCTTGGGAGGCCCCAATCAAGTTTTGGCCTAAAATATGACTGGGACTTGGGCCCATCACCAAAATCGATGGCTATAGCATATCGACTTAGCCCAAAAATACCCCGTTCACATTATTTTGCCCGTTTGATCTTCCAAATGGCCCTGAAAAACCCAACGACCCACTCTAGGCCGCTCTTCAACATGCGTCGGGTCCGTCAGTTGATTTTTGGCCCAAAACATGCCCAAGCCCTGGGCTCGCCCACAGAATCGTGGGCTATAGCAAATCGATTTGGCTCAAAAATACCCTATTTGCGCTGTTTTGCATGTTTGACCCCCCAAATAGACCCACCGACTCCAACAGCCCATACTAGGCTGCTCCTCAGCCTACCTGGGGGCCTCTGATTGATTTTTCGCCCAAAAAATGGCCAGACCCGACCCACCCCTAGAACCGTGGGCTATAGCCTACCGATTTATCCTGAAATTGTCCCATTCACTCTGTGTCGCCCGTTTGACCACCTAAATGGCCCCGTCAATCTTAATGGCCCACACTAGGCTGCTCCTCAGCTACCAAGGGGCCCTTGGTTGATTTTTCCCAAAATGCGCCTGGCCCCGGGCCCACCCAAGAACCGTGGGCTATAGCTCATGAATTTTTCCCTACGCCCTGTGCTAGACCGCAAGTACAAATAGCATTTGTCAAACAACTCTGTTTTTTCCTATTTCATCTAGGCTTTATTTTTAGGGTTTTCTCTTATATTATAAATACCCCTTATGTACTTTTTAGTAGAAGATACACACTTTTGATACTCACAAACATATTTTGATTCCAATATCCCTCTTTTATCTTGGGATTTTCTTGTATTAACTTCAGTTGATTAATCAAGTTACGATTTTGGGTTTTAATTCATCTAATCATTACAACTTCATCTAAGCCTTTAATCTTGAATATTATTGATTTTTGCACAAGTATGAGCAACTAAAAACCCATAGTTATGGTTGGTCAAACACTGTCTGATTGAGGAAGTAGAGGAAGTGTGATTGTTGAATTGAACCAATACCCATGGCATGCGTTGCATTATCTTCATTATCATAGTTGTCTTAGCAGTTGCAAATGTTAGGATCCCGCCTAGATATTGCTACTTACTCATAAAGAGGAGCAGTGACTAGGAAAAGATAATGATAACAGTAATTTGGGAGTTAATTGTCGATCCATTGCCGCATAATGGAATATAGTGAATGGCCGTTAGCTTTAGGGCTACTTATCGGACGGATCGGATGGACCTTACATGTATTGGCTTTGTGAACCACATTTTCTACTAAGTTTTTAAGAATGTTTTGACCACCAGTAAACATAATTAATACTCATTTGAATTAAGAAAATAACAACCCCACTTAAAGAATCAATTCTAAAACATAATTAATAGCTAAGAATAATATGAACAGTGAAAAGAAACATAACATGATGACTTTTATCTTCTTCTTTTTATACTAACCTTGGGAAAGGTAGGGGTGAGCATTAGTCAGTTCGGTTCGATTTTACGTGTTGTTGGTTCGGTTTATTGATTTTTGGTTTTTCAATATGTAAAAACAATAACCAACCAATAAGATATTTTCTTATCGGTTTTGGTTTATGGGTTTTTAGTCCTTAACAGTTTGGTTTTTGGTTTAACCAATAAGAAAATACTTATAAAATAGAAATAGTAACAACTAACATAAAAAAAATGAAACCTTAATTACCGCCAAAACCTACGCAACGCATTTTAGTTTATAAGAATCTTCAAACTTGAACTGAATGTTAGTTAGGAAAAAATTAAATCCTAATTGTTGGAAGCTATAAATGTTTCAAGCTTTTTATGACGATAATAGCCAAACTTTATATGGTGTCTTTGTTGCCCTGAATAGGTTAATACTTCATGAATCACTGAATTATGAATTAGTAGTGCATATAATCTATATACATGCACATATCTATCTATATATATATAGATAGAGAGAGAGAGAGAGAGATTTAAATATATAACATAATAGGGTTAAAACAATAACTTAGTGTATCGTTATCGGGTTATCGATTTAACTGATAACCCAATAAGCTAAAACCAATACCGAACCATTTACCCAATAAAATTTTTTATAAAACCAATAAAAAAATTTTAACCCGATAACCCAATAACATTTTTATCGGTTCGGTTAATCAGTCGGTTCGGTTTTTGCACAATCCTAGTGAAAGGAAATCCGTCTTGTAGGCTTGTATAGTTGTACTACACGTCAAATACAGTAGGGTCTTTTGCTGCACTAGCTAAATCTGAAGAGAAGAATAATATAATGAGTAAACTAATACATAAAAATCATTTATAACAACAACACACGTAAAGATAATACTATTACCTTTTTCAATTTTCTCGAGATTATCAAGATTTTCCTCAACACTAACAGGTTGTTTTAACTGCTCACTTCGAAGCCAATCTTGAAGACACACTAGAACTTGCACCAATTTAGGAGTCAATGAACTCCTAAATGAATCAAGAAGACGTCCTCTTGTACTAAACGCAGATTTAGATTGTACTAAACGCAGATTCAGATGTAATACTTGAAACCGAAACATCTAATACATCACAAGCCATCTTAGCAAGAATAGGAAATCTTATTGCGTTCATTTTCCACCAGGGCGGGATGTTAAAATCTTCAATATCATCTTCAGTTTCTTCTTCAAAATATTTATCTAACTCTGTTCTAGCATGTACACCTCCATTCACAACTTTATACTGCTTTAGATCTTGCATGAGTGAATCTAAGGGTCCTGTAACTTGGGTACTTAGTTGACTGCCAGAAATCACTAAAGTAGACATCTCCAGTAAAGAGCAAGGTGAAGATACAGCAACCCCAAGCCCTTTTGAACTGGATTTTACATATTCATTAAATAATAAAATCATGTATTCCTTTACTGCTGCTTTTAAAGATAAACCTTGATTTTCCCCAAACATCTTTACAAGTGCATAGGCAACTGAATCAAGCTTGTAACGAGGATCTAGAACACATGAAATAAAAATTATCTTATTTATTTTTATTGGATCACCCCAGTACTTATCAAATTTTTCTTTCATTTTCCTCGCCATATTACTTAAATCAGTATCTTCACTTGCAATCAATTGATTCAAATAAACAACAACAACACAAATTTTAAGAAAATGAATATTAGATGTAACATAAAGTGATCCAGATATTTTCAAAGTAAGAAGATAAAAGATTTCATGAAATTTTGTAATCCTTCTCACGTGCACCCAATCACTACTCAAAATTTCAACAGCAGTACCGCCAACTTCAATATAAGAATTCTCAAGATAATATCTCAAGCCAATTTCATGAGAAGCATAATTTGTAAATGCATTCTCAAATTCAACCGCCCTACTCAACATTAGGTAGGTGGAGTTCTACCTAGTTGGAACATCTAAGCATAAATATTTCTTGCAACTGAGTTGTTCATCATCACAACTTTCTTGAAACTTTTTCAACCTCCCAGGAGATTGCCTAACATATCTCACTACATGTCTAACACGTTCAATAGACAGACAACTTTCCTTCAAGCCATCCTGGACAACAAGATTCATAATGTGCGCCATACACCTCAATGGAGGTGATCACTATTCTTCAGATTAGTTACTATCTTTGTCAAATTCTTAGATAGTTCTTTTACCATTACATAATTTAAGCTTGCATTATCTATAGTGACAGTGAATATTTTATTTATTCCCCACTCACGTAAGCACCTACCAATACCATTTGCCATATCTTCACCTTTATGGCTAATAATAGGACAAAAATTGAGAATTTTCTTATGCATATTACATTCACTATCAATCCAATGGGCAGTTATACACATGTAATTGATTCTTTGTATGGAAGTCCAGGTGTCAGTGGTTATACAGATTCTTTGTTTTGTTTCCACAAAATACCTTTTCAGCTCTTGTTTTTCTTCATTATAAAGATTAAAACAATCCCTAGTGACAGTACTATGGAAAGGGATCCAAAAATGAAGTTGTGTTACTTTCATAAATGCCCGAAAACCTTTTTTTTCAACAAAGCTAAAAGGAAGCTCATAAATTATCACCATACGACATAAAGCCTTCCTACACTCTTCTTGGTCAAATTTCCAAGGCATAACAGCTACATTACCTTGCCTACCCCCTAGAATAGATTTTAAAGCTAAATTTGATTGTTTTCTATCAACACTAGTAGGAGTATGCTTAGGACATGTCGATGGATGACCAAGAAGAGTGGACGTACCGTCTCTTGACTTAAAAAGAATACTAATGGGAGCAATGGACATATTTTGATTTTGTACCTTCAAGACAAGCAATTTCTATAAAATGATTCCACGCTTCTAACCTTTTTTTCCTTTTTTTAGCAATTGCCTTCTGAGTTTTAGTTGTTTCGGATTAACTTGCTCGATTTGAATCCTCACTTTCACCCATCACCTTAG
>NW_025891252.1:18268-30503 GCF_002878395.1 Capsicum annuum
AAAAAACAAGGATTGAATTAATAAAGAAAAGATATAGAGATGAAGATGTGCATACGAGATTACCAGTAGAAAAACCAAAGCAGACTGAAGAAAACATTCAACCAAAAGTCTAGAACTTTTGCTTTGCAAATAATAGACGGTATATTACTATACTGATACTCCTAATAAGTAATAACTTTATTCATTAATTTTTATTAAGGTTTAATTTGGAATGAGCTTTAGGTTATTCCACTAGAATTTAGATAAATTAGATTTACAGTTTATATTTTATAATATTATAATGTGTATTTTAATTTTTATATACCTAGGTGGAAAAGTATAAATATATATATGGTAATTCTTAATGGTTTAACGGTTTATCCAATAAGGAAATTAAGTAATCCACCCCCACACCAATAAGCCGTTAATTAAAAAAATTTAATCCATTCACCAACCGTTTATCCAATAAGCCAATAAGTCAATCTTGCGGTTGGCTTATTGGATACGGTTCGGTTTTGAATAGCCCTAGTTAGCTTTCATCTAATAACTAGAGACTCAAAAAGTAATTGTTAATTGGAATCAATATAAGGGTTAGCAATGCGACATCCTGAAACTCAAAAGGTAAAGGGTAAATCCTTCCACTCTTCCAAAAGACTATAAAATGTACATAACTTCTCGATTTTGCATATAAGGTATTGGGTTGGTTCAACATAGCACGATAAACCTACAGAGTAGAGAAGCCAGGGTGAATAGAATCCTAGTGTTCACAATCAAAGTTAATATTGTTACTTTCTCGAGACTACTACAAACAAATCTCCCCATTTACTATCTAGTACTGCTTGTAGACTACAACTAATGATAACTGCAATTCCACGTGTTCCCATGGGATTCAACCCCAACCTTAGTTGGTTTATTACATCTTGACATCAACCGTACCATCATCTAAAAGGAGGTGTTTCTTGGATGTCATCACCGAGCACCAAGCCCATCCTGGAACCATGAACTATAACACATCGATTTGGCTCGAAAATGGCCCATTTGCATTGTTTCACTCATTTGGCCACCCAAATGGCCCCTTCGACCCCAACGGCCCATATTTCCCCTCTCCTCAGCCTCGGGCACACCCCCTAGAACTGTGAACTATTGAACATTGATTTAGATCAAAAATGGCTCGTTTGTGCCTTTTCGCCTGTTTGACTACCCAAATGGCCCCGCCGACCCTAACTGCCCATACTTTTCCACTCTTTAGCCTGCCTTGGAGCCTCTATCAATTTTTAACCCAAAATGTGCTTGGGCCCCGAGCCAACCCCTAGAATCATAAGCTATAGCACACCGATTTGGCCTGAAAATAGCCCATTTACATTGTTTCTCCCATTTGATTACTCAAACGGCCTCACCAACCCCAACGATCAATACTCCCCTGCTCCTCAACCTGCCTGGGAGCCCCCGATTGATTTTTGGCCCAAAACACACTTAAGTCCTGGGACCACCCTTTAACATGAGCTATAGCATACAAATTTGGCTCGAAAATGGCCCGTTTGACCACCCAAATGGCCTTGCCGACCCAAACGGCCCACACTTCACTACTTCTCAACCTTCCTAGCAGCGCTCAATTAATTTTCAGCCCAAAACATTCCCGAGCCATAGGCAGACCCTCGGAACCGTGATCTATAGCACACTGATTTGGACCAAAAATGTCCCATTTACGTCGTTTCGCCCATTTACTTACCCAAACGGCCCCGAGGAGTCCAACAACACATACTTCATTGCTTCTCTACCTACCTGGGAACAACTCAAATACTTTTTTTCTCAAAACATTCCTGGTCTCAGGCTCACCCATGGAACCGTGAGCTATAGTACATTGAATTGGACTAAAAATGACCCATGAGCGCTTTTTCACCCGTTCGACCACCCAAATGGCCCCTCCAACCCCAACATCCTATAATCCTTCACTTCTCAGCCTAGCTGGAGTCCACAGTTGATTTTTGGCCCAAAATATGCCCCAAGATCAAGCCCACCCCAGGAACCCCGAGCTACAACACACCGAGTTAGCCCAAAAATGACCCGTTCATGCTGTTTTGCCTATTTAACCACCCAAACAGCTTCGCAGACCCCAATAACCCACACTTCCTCACTTCTCAGCATGTCTGGGATCCCTTAGTTGATTTTTGAAAAAAATTACTCCAGATCCCAAATTTTACCTCTAGAATCGTGAGCAATAGCACACCAATTTGGATAGAAAATTGCCCATTTATGTCATTTCTCTCATTTGACCATCCAAACAGTCCTGGTGACCCTAAAGATATACACTCCCCTGCTCCTTAGCCTTCTTAGGAGACCTCAATCAATTTTTATCCCAAAATGCGCTCTTAGGCCAACCCCAAAATCGAGAGCAGTAGCACACTGATTTGGCCTGAAAATAGCCCGTTCATGTTGTTTTGACCTTTTGACCACCCAAAAGGTCCATCGACCCCAAAGGCCCACACTCCCCTACTACTCAACCCATCTGGGAGTCTTCGGTTGATTTTTGGTCCAAAATATGCCCGATCCCACCCCCAAACCGCGAGCTATAATGCACTAATTTGGCCTACCATTTTGCCTGCTTGACTACTCAAATGACCCTATCGACCCCAACAACCTTTACTCTCCCCACTCCTCAGCCTGCTAAGGAGCCTCCGATTAATTTTTAGCCTAAAAAGTACCCCCGCCCACCCCCAAAAGCATGAGCTATAGCACATCTATTTTGCCCAAAAATGTCTCATTCACGTTGTTTCATCTGTTTAACCATACTAACGGCCCCGTTGACCCCAATAACCCATACTTCCCTACTTCTCAGCCTGTATGGGAACCTATGATCGAATTTTGGCCCAAAACACACCCAAAACTGAGCCCACACATGGAGCCGTGAGCTATAGCACATCAATTTGGCTCAAAAATGGCACGTTCATACCGTTTTGCCTGTTTAATATCCAAACAGCCCCACCGACCACAACGGCCCATACTCTACTACTCTTCAGCTTACCTAGGAGACCCCAGCCAATTTTTGGCCCAAAACACACTCGGGCTAGGGCCCACCATTGGAACCGTAAGCTATAACGCATAGATTTAGCTTAAAAATGGCCCATTCTTATTTTTTTGCTCGTTTGACCACCCCAACAGCCTCGTAGACCCCAAAAACCCATACTCCCCCGCCCCTCATCCTGCCAGGGAGCCTCCAGTTAATTTTTGACCTAAAACACGCCCAATCCCCAGGCGCACCACCAGAATCGCAAGCACCAACACATCAATTTTTCCTAAAAATGGCCTATTCTCATTATTTCACCAATTTGACCACCCAAATAGCCCAGCTAACCCCAGCATCTTACACTCTCCTGTTCTTTAGCCTACCTGGAAGCCTCAGTTAATTTTTGGCCCAAAACAAGCCTGGGCCCTGGGCCAACCCTAGAAACCATGAGCAACAACACACTAATTGGGACAAAAATGGCCCATTCACGCTGTGACGCCCGTTTGACCACACAAACTGCCTCACCGACTCCAAAAGCCCACGCCTGTTCACTCTTTATCTTGAATTTGAGCCTTCAAAGAATTTTTGTCCCAAAACATGCTTGGGACCCGAGCCTACCCCTAAAATCATTAGCTATAGCACACCGATTTGGACCAAAATTAGCTCGTTCCCATCGTTTGATCACACAAATGACCCCGATGAACCCCAAAACCCACACTCCCCCGATCCTCAGCTTTCCTAGGATCCTCAGTTGATTTTTGGCCTAAAACACGTGATCTAAGGTGGTTTAATACACTTTTGTATTATTATTCTAGCCTATTTCGCTTTGTTTTGAGAGCAATTCATGTGTTTAATGTGTTAATATTGTTATAAATAAGTATTTAAGTGTCCAAGTGTGTATTTATAATGTCCAAAGTATTTTTCAAATAAGCTGTATTTAATTGAGGCATTTAGAGTTCAACCCGGAAAGCTAGTTTTACTAGATTGAGCTAAGTATGTGTCTAGTTGGTTCCGTTGGATTATAATGCATTTAATTTATTTCAAATGGTTTAAATGTGTATTTATAAGTGGAATAACTTATTTTTAATGTGCAAAGTTTAATTTGATTAATTCAAGAGTCAAAATAATAAGTGGAAGATCATTGCGAATTTGCCTTATCTTAGCTTTTGTTTTGATTTATCGTTGAGGTTATTGTGTTGTTTTGATCTTTAAATTATGGTGTGTGATATTTTAGGAGGTTTTGTGAACTAAATACTATGATATAGTGATGATTTAAAGGCCGAAAATTCATTGAAAATACACTACAAAAGACATGGGCAAAGGATAGAACGGTCTACACTTAACCAGATTTTTGGATGCAAATTCCAGTGAGCCTACGTAAAATCGATGCATCACGTCGATGTGCACAATGTTTTTATAAATGCATCACATTTATAATTCATACATGGCAATTAAATGCTGTCGGCACAGCTTTGGGTTAGTCCAACTTTAAGTCAAACGGTGTATGTAATTTAAGAGGGACTAGTGGGAATCTTTGTGAATATTTCTAGGATCGTGCCCAATTCCTAATACCACTAGGATTGATATATTATTTATAATATATATACAGGGCACGGACAATTGGATACAATTTGGTGGAAGATATATCTTGGACACCTGGGCAACAATTCGAAGGAAACTGCTACACAATTTTAATTAGCTTTTTAATTTTTTTAATTAGTCTTTAATTTTTCATATCATGTACTCGATTAATTGGATCATGATTATGAATATTATTGGAAAAACTTCCTCTTTTTGGGGTTAAAGCCAAGAACATGATTACTATTATTTTGGATTAATTTCGATTAATTTTGCTTATCATATTTGGTTGTTTGTTTGTTCTCGTTTTAATTGTTTTATGTATTGATCACCCATAAAATACATATATTGTTGACTTTTTGATCTCGGGAGAGGGAATAGGGAGATAGAACATGGGAATAAACAATGTTTGGATTTTTATTCTTTTATATAATAAAGAATTAAACTTAGCATCTAGGACAGGGATGTACTTAGATGCCTTACTTGATTCATACGTAGGATGATAGCTTTAATTAACTTAATTGGATTATTACATCCATGCTAAATGATGTAGTTGTAATGTCTATATTAGGTAAAATATTAGAGGTTGAGAAACCATGATCATGCTTAATTAACCCTACGAATCAACAACCAAGCTAAGCAAATTAGCGAATGAAATTCAATAACATAGTATGATTGTTCGGAGTACTTTAACCCTGGGCTTTTCTCCATTGATTGTTTCAAGATTTAATTTTACGCATTGTTTAATATATTTTTAAATTACAAAAATTATAAATTCTTTTTGGTTACTTTTGCACTAAATTAATCTAAACTATGAACTAAAATTAAATCATTGTTAAATCAAGTCTTTGTGGGATCGATACTCGGCTTTCTTGAAGGCCACTTTACTACTTGGTAGACCACGTACACTTGTGTGTGTGCTGTTAAGTTTTTGGTGCCATTGTCGAGGACTTGTTATTGAGCAATTATTTATTTTAGTTTTACTTTTGGATTTATTTGGTGTTTTTTACTCTTGGTCTTGGTTTTGTTTTTGCAGGAAACAGGCTTTTGAAGTAGAGAGCTGGCAAGGGATCACGACTTGGTTGAACTAAGATCCGTACCTGAGCAACTTTACCATCAACACAGGAGAGAAGCAATCCTTCTCCCCAGATTTCCTTAATTCCAAGAAGACCAAGAGAATACTGTTCCAATGGCTAAAGAACAACCAGCCCGAAGGACAGTTAGGGAAGTGGCAGTCCCACTTCCAACGAACTTAACTTCCCCAATTTAAAGATCGGTACCTAGGGAAATTTTAAGATGAAACATAATATGGTGCAGTATTTTATTAGCAGTGGATAGTTCGCAGAGCTTTCAGACGAGGATCCACAAGTCCACTTGCAGACTTTCATTGAGCACTGATACATTCACTTCTACTGGGGTGACTCTAGATTATGTGAGGCTGACACTATTTCTCCATTCACTTTTGGGGAAAGCTAAAAGGTTGTTGAATGCAGAGCTGGCCAATTCAATCACATCATGGGATGACTTAGAAAAAAAATTCCTCATCAGATTCTTTCATCAGGCAAGACTGCGAGACTCACAGTGAGATAGTGAGCTTCAAACATAAGCCTGATTAAAACCTCTCTCATGCTTGGGAATGCTTCAATGCTCTTCTTCGGGATTGTCTACATCACCAACAGTCTGATGAGGTACTTTCTCATACTTTTGTAGAAGCTCTTGATCACAATACAAAGATTTTGCTAGATTCAGCAATAGGTGGTCAAGTTCTAGAATTGACTTATGATGAACTGTATATATTGCTGAACCACATAGCACAAGGAAATCTAGATTGACATACAGATTCTAAAAGTTCCATAAAAAGAATTGTGGGTTTATTAGAGGTGGACCAATTCACACCGTTATCAGCACAGGTATCTGCCTTACAAAATTTGATCAACACTCATTTAAGCGGCTTGAAGTTGGGAGCAACACAACCTGCAGCCACAGTCAATGCCATCTAACAAGCTGTAGGTTGGTGTAAAGTATGCAAAAATAGTGGTCATGCGGCTACCATGTGTGCATAAAATCCAAAATCTGTGATGTATGTAGGCAATGCTCAAAGGACGAATTATGGTAATGCCTACAACATGAAGTGGAAAACTTAGCCACCAAATCAACCATAAAACTCCCTAAAGCCGCAAACCCAATCAAATCAGTCAACGATCAACATGGAAGAGATGTTGAAACAACTCTTAGCTGGGTAAGCACAACTGTTTGCAGATATAAAAAGTCAACAGACAAAATTATAGAATCAGAAAGTGTCCCAGAGAAGCTTAGAGTTGCAAGTGGGCTAATTATCATAGGTACTGAATACAAGACCACAAGTTGGGTTGCCAACAGATACAGAAAATCCAAAGCAGGTTATGGCAATCACCTTAAAAAATGGTAAAGATCTTAAAGGAGAACCTTTAAAGGCAACAAAGGAGGTTGATGCTAATATGATGACCAAATAGGTTCCTAAAGAAGTTGCTAAAAAATCAAGAAAGTCTGAGTACTTGATACCAAAAGTTGCTGAACCAAAAGTGAATAAGACATTGTCATTGCCCTTTCCTCAAAGGCAAATAAAAGCCAAGGAGGATGCCTTGTTCGAAAAGTTCATTGATACATTTAAAGATCTTCATATTAACTTACTTTTGCTAGATATTTTGCAGAGTATGCCTAAGTATGCAAAGTACTTAAGGGATGTGGTGGCAAAAAAAGGTGAAATTACAAGATGTGGGAGCAACAACACTCACTAAAGAGTGTAATGCGGTAATGACATAAAAAATCTCCAAGAAATTAAAAGATCAAGGGAAATTTGTTATCCCTATTCAAATTGGGAATAAAGCGGTCCATGCACTAAGTGACTTAGGGGCAAGCATAAACTTGATGCCCCTATCATTGTTTAAAACATTGGGCTTGGGAAAGCAAAGATTAACCACAGTGGTTTTGCAGCTCGTAGATAGATCCATAAAATATCTAGAAGGAGTAATAGAGGAACAGGTACTTATCATCTTGAGGCATCCATTCTTAGCAATTGGAGGGGCTTTGATTGATGTTAGAGAAGGCACGCACAAAATGAGGGTAGATGATGAAGAGGTGGTATTTGATGCGTACAAAACACCCACAGTAAAACCCTAAATTAAAGATTTATGTGTGATAAATATTATTGAAGGGGAAAAGTGTGGGGTGGTTATTCCACCAAAGACCTCTTCGAATTACCTAATTGAGCGGCCTAAGATGAAACCAGTATGTCCCAACATGATGAAGGTTGATGTGAAGAGAGATGGTGACTTTGAGAGTGCAAACTCAAGAGGTCTAAAAAGAATGAAAAAATGGCTCCCAATGGGGGGTAAAAGGGTGAAGGAATATGGTTGAGTTGATATGGGTCGTGCCGCGATACTAAATTAGGCGTTGCTTAGGAGGCAACCCAAGTTAATTAGGTATATTTTCTTTTCAGTTTTTAGTTTTTATTTCACGTAGTTTTTATTTTTGGTTGAGTCACAGGTTATTGGGAAGTCTGAGTACCGATACCTGAGCTAAGGAGCATGACAAAAATTGAGTAGGGGTCCCATGGATCTCATCTATGTGTGAAGATGCTAATAGCTAGGCCTAGAGGTCTTAGGGAGTATTTATACCACTTACTTTAAAAGTTCACTTTGGGAAAAAAGTAGATTTTTAAGTGTGGGATGGGGAAATTTCCCAAATTTTTGGCTCAATTTAAAAAAAAAATAGATTAGGAATAAGTGAGATATTCTTGTTGGTTCTATTTTTGATTATATTATACAGGTGGGTTTATTTGTAAAAGCATGTTGATTGATGTGAATTACTCTTTTTGATATTCCGAGGCTCAAGTTTATGACTTTTTTCCATGTTGGCTTAAAATGCGAATTCATGCTATTGTTGGTTGGGAGTCTATGATGATCCTATTGAGTTGAACATGTTCCATGAGCGTGTGAGAATTTTTTGTATATTTTTTGTTGCGTATGATGTCTAGAACTTGCCCGATGTATCTGTGAAGCGAAATAAAGAATGCGGATTTAGGAGATGATATAGATATTTCATTAATAGCCTTATTTTGTACCTTTTATTTGTCCTATCCTTGTGCATTATCATAGTTAACCCCCATTGAACCTTTAGCTATTTATTCGGTAACCTCATAAGTAGCCAAATTCCCTTCTTTGATAGACCTTAATTCGATCCAAAAAACTCCTAAGTGCTTTAATGAAAAAAAAATTAATTTAGTAAGGAGTTTGAGAAATTGAAGAAGAAAAAGGTGAAATTGATGCTCCAAGGTGAGAGTTATTGGTGTTTATATTTGATGTGTGGTGGTTGAGAGTGATATAAATAATGCTAGAAATATTGCCATGATTGTGAAAAAAAAGAAAGAAAAATTGATTCTTGTGATAGTAAATTATGCATCCACCAAGTGTTTGTGAAAATGCTAAAAAAAAATGGGGCAAAAAAAAGGTATGTATGAATGAATAAGTGTAATTTGGTTGTTCAACATTGGTTTTAAATGTATAATGTAGTGTGTTAAAGTTCCAGAGAGGCTAGTCACTATTCCCAAATAGTTCCTACCCATCCCTTAGCCTACATTACAACCCGAAAAAGTCCTAATTGATCCTAAGCATTATATTCAACTATTAGTGGAGCATTACACTAAGGTCAAGCCTATGGTTCATTGTGTGTATTGTGAATTTTTTTTTTAGAGTGAGCGTAATTTAGTTCTTGTACCCATTATCTGATAAATTGCATTTATGTGAGCGATTATGGGTAACTTTCTTATTGTGAGGGGAACATGTTTGATGAATGTGGGTGATTAGTAAGATGTCCTTAATTGAATGATAATTATGATTTTGCCACTTAGGTGAGTTAATTCTTTAGGGTAGGATGTTTTGGAGTAGTGTTCATAGCTATCAATTGGGTAAATAACGTGCTTTGTGTAGAAACTTGCATTTTGTGTAGTCATTGTAGTACTAGCTTGAGTGTCTTTATTTTAGTATAAGTGTAGCGTCACCTCAGATTTTTATGCTTAGAGGAAAGAGTTGTTCGAGGACGAACAAGAGTCTAAGTGTGGGGTGATGATCTGAGGTAGTTTTATACACTTTTGTATCATTATTCTAGCCTATTTCGCCTTGTTTTGAGAGCAATTCGTGTGCTTAACGTGTTAATATTGATATAACTAAGCATTTAAGTGTCCAAGTGTGTATTTATAATCTCCAAAGTATTTTTGAAATAAGTTGTATTTAATTGAGTCATTTAGAGTTCAACCCGAAAAGCTAGTTTTACTAGGTTGAGCTAAGTGTGTGCTTAGTTGGTTCCGTTGGATTCTAATGTGTTTAATTATTTCAAATGGTTTAAATGTGTAATTATGAGTGGAACAACTTGTTTGTAATGTGTAAATTTTAATTTGATTAATTCAAGAGCCGAAATAATAAGTGGAAGATCATTGCGAATTTGCCTTATCTTAGCTTTTGTTTTGATTTATCGTTGAGGTTATTGTGCTGTTTTGATCTTTAAATTGTGGTGTGTGATATTTTAGGAGGCTTTTTGAACTAAATACGGTGATATAGTGCTTTAAAGGCCAAAAATTCATTGGAAATACACTACAAAAGACATGGGCAAAGAATAGGACGGTCTACACTTAACCAGATTTTTCGACGCAAATTTCAGTGAGCCGACGCAAAGTCAACGCGTTACATCAATGTTCCCAATGCGTTGAGCAATGCATCACGTTAATAATTCATACACGGCAATTAAATGTTGCCGACACAGCTTTGTGTTGGTCTAACTTTAAGTCAAACGGTGTACGTAATTTAAGAGGGGCTAGTGGGAATCTTTGTGAATATTTCTAGGATCCATGCCCAATTCCTAAGACCACTAGGATTGATATATTATTTACAATATATATATATGAAAAACTGGATACAATTTGGTGGAAGATATATCTTGGACACCTGAGCAACAATTCGGAGGAAGCTGCTACACAAATTTAATTAGGTTTTAAATTTTTTTAATTAGTCTTTAATTTTTCATATCATGTATTCAATTAATTGGATCGTGATTATATATATTATTCTCTAAACTTCCTATTTAAGGAGTTAAAGCCAAGAACATGATTACTATTATTTTGAATTAATTTTGATTAATTTTGCTTATCATATTTGGTTGTTTGTTTATTCTTGTTTTAATTATTTTATGGATTGATCACCCATAAAATATATATATTGTCGACCTTTTTATCTTGAGAGAGAGAATAGGGAGATAAAACATGGAAATAAACAAAGTTTGAATTTTTAGTATTTTATAAAATAAAGAATTAAACTTAGCGTCTGGGACATGGATGTACTTAGACGCCTCACTTGATAAATACGTAGGATGATAGCTTTAATTAACTTAATTGGATTATTACATCCCCGCTCAATGATGTATTTCTAATGTTCATATTAGGTAAAAAAGCAGAGGTTGAGAAACCATGATCATGCAATTAACCCTATGAATCAACAACCAAGATAAGCAAATTACCGAATGAAATTCAATAACATAGTATGATTGTTCGGAGTGCTTTAACCCTGGGTTTTTCTCCATTGATAGTTCTAAGATTTTATTTTACGCATTATTTAATGATAACGCCCAAGAGCACACGCAAGTGTAAGTGGTCTTATCAAGTAGTAAAGTGGCTTCAAGAAAGCCTAAGTATCGATCTCTCATGGACTTGAGTTCGCCGCCTGTCAAATTCTTGTTTAAAAATTGAGAAAAAGTAAACAATAGAGTTTTAGAATTGTAAATTAAATGTAAACTAAACTAATTCAGAAAACTAATAACTAAGGACAATCAATGGATATAAACCCAGGGTTAAATCTTAAGAGCAATCATACTACGCTATTGAACTTCATTCGTTAATTCGCTTATCTTGGTTGTTGATTCATAGGGTTAACTGCATAATCATAGTCTCCCGACCTCTAATCGTTTACCTAATATGGACATTACAACTACATCGTTCATAAGGGATGTAATAATCCAATTAAGTGTTTTAAAGCTATCATCCTATGTTGAATCAAGTAAGGCATCTAAGTACATCCCTGTCCTAGACGCTAATTCAAATCCTTTATTTAATAAAAGAATAAAAATCATATTTTGTTTATTCTCAAGCTCTATCTCCCTATTCCCTCTCCCGAGATCAAAAGGTTGACAATTGATGTATTCTAAGGGTAGCTAATCTTTAAAATAGTTAAATTAAGAATAAACAAACAACCAATAATGATAAGCAAATTAAACTAAATTAATTCAAAATGAAAGTATTCATGATCTTGGCCTTAACCCCGGAAAGGGAGTTTAGCCTTGAATGGAAATATTCATCATCCAATCCCTTAGAGTGATGATACAAATCATACAAAAACTAAATTAAAGAATGGTAAAACCTAAAAAGAAGTTGTGGTAGCCTCCAATGATGTCCCAAGTGATCTAGGGTGTTCCAAGTTGTCCCAAGATGATTAAAACGCGATTTAACATGTTATATTTATAGTAGATGAGTCATACACCCATTGGGATTGGATTTCCACGTAATAATTGTTCATCAAGGCATTTTTTTTCACTTTTGATGGCCACCGTGTCGCGGTGTCGAGCTAATCGACAATTGTCAATTTCCATAAT
>NW_025891252.1:33503-52526 GCF_002878395.1 Capsicum annuum
TCCCAAGTGATCTAGGGTGTTCCAAGATGTCCCAAGATGATTAAAACGTGATTTAACATGTTACATTTATAGTAGATGAGTCATAACCCCATTGGGATTGGATTTCCACGTAATACTTGTTCATCAAGGCATTTTTTTTCGCTTTTGATAGCCACCGCATCGCGGTGTCGAGCCAATCCACAATTGTCAATTTCCAGAATCTCACCGCGATTTCACGGCATTATGGAGCCTCCTCAAACTCTACCAAATGCTACACGCACCTATGTGTCACAAAATTAGTCCTCTTCCAAATCCAGTGATGTTTTGAATGCGTCGATTGGACCTTCCTACAGCCCACACGCGCCCCGTGTTAATTTTTTTATTGTGCTTTCGTTGAGCCATTCTGAGCCTCTTTGAGTTGTTTCCACTTGATTTGAAGCTTTTATATCCTTCATATATCATCATAATCCATTAAACAAGCATAATAAACCATTAAACACAACAATTTTGAGCTCAAAACAACACAACATCCAAGACAGTGAACTAGAAACATGAGCTAAGCATAGGCTAAATTCATATTGAGCTTAAGCTTGTTGTTTTGACCCTTGTCTTGATCCAATTGACCCTTAAACATTGTAAATAAGTTGTTTAACATATAAATACATAATAAAAACCTTATTAACTCATTAAAACACATTATAACCCAACACAATAGACTAGAAAAACACCTAGCTCAAGCTAGTTATGCTATTTTTCTTGGTTGACTTCTAAATGGTCGAATTGAATCACAACTTGTGTGGAAACACCATTAAACATTGTAAACACATACTTGGACACATAAATGCTAATTTATATCTTTATCACTATATATATCATAAGAATCATCCTAAAAACAAGGCTAAAAAGGCTAGAATAGTAACATTAGAATGCATAAATACACCCAACATCATTTAATATATTTTTATTTTCAAAAATTACAAATTCTTTTAGGTTAATTTTGCACTAAATTAAACTAAACTGTGAATTAAAATTAAATCATTGTTAAATCAAGTCTCTGTGGGATCGATACTCGGCTTTCTAGAAGGTCACTTTACTACTTGGTAGACCACGTACACTTGCGTGTGCGCTTGGGTGTTGTCAACGTGTCTGAGCCTCAGGCCCACCCCCAGAAACGTGAGCTATAGCATACTAATTTTGCTAAAAAATAGCTCGTTTATGCTATTTCGCCCGTTTAACCACCCAAACGGCCTCCCCGACCCCAACGGCCAACACTTCTCCGCTTCTTAGTCTGACTAGGTGCCCCCAATCTATTTTCAGCTCAAAGACTCCTGGGCCCCATGCCCATCCACAGAACCATGAGCTATAGCACATCGATTTGGCCTAAAAATGGAGAGTTCGCACCATTTTGCTCGTTTGATTAATCAAATGACCCCGTCGACCCCAACGACCCACACTCTCCTACTCTTCCTTCTGTATGGGAGCCCCCGTTTGATTTTCAGCCCAAAATATGCCCCAAGATCTAGGACCAACCCAAGAACCATAAGCTATAGCACACTAATTTGGCCCCAAAAATGACTCGTTCGCACCGTTTTGCCCGTTTGACCACCCAAACTGCCTTATCGACCCCAACAGCCTACACTCCCTCACTCCTCAACTTGTTTGGGAGTCCCCAATCAATTTTCAACCCAAAACATGCCTGGACCCTGGGCCCACCCCAAAATCATAAGTTATAGCACACCGAATTAGCCCGAAAATAGCCCATTCATGTTGTTTCGCCCGTTTGACCACCCAAATAACCCCGCTGACCCCAATGGGCCAAACTCCCCCACTACTCAGCTTGCCTGGGAGCTCCTGGTTGATTTTTAGCCCAAAACATGCTCGATCCTCGGGCCCACCCTCAGAATTGTGAGCTATAACACATTAATTTAGCCCAAAAATGGCCCATTTGCTCTGTTTCACTCGTTTAACCACCCAAACAGCCCCTCCTATCCCAACGGCCCATACTTTTCTGCTTCTTAGCATTTTTGGGAGCCCTAGGTCTATTTTTGGCCTAAAAAACTGTCTGGTCCCTAAGCCCACCCACAAAATTGTGAGCCATAGCACACCGATTTAGCCTGAAAATGGCTCGTTCGCATCGTTTTGCCTGTTTGATCACCCAAACGACCTTACCAACCCCAACAACCCATACTCTTCCAGTCCTCATCCTACCTAGGAGCCTTTGGTTAATTTTTCAGCCTAAAATATGCTCGGGCCCTGGGCCCACCCAGAACTGTGAGCTATAGCACACCAATTTAGCCAAAAAATAGCCCGTTTGTGTTGTTTCACCCGTTTGATCATCCAAACGACCCTTTCATACTATTTTGCTGTTTGACCACCCAAATGGCCCCACCAACTCCAAAGGCCCATACTAAGCCGCTCTTCAGCCTGTTTGGAGGCCTCTGGTTGAGTTGTGCCCCAAACACGCTCAAGCCCTAGGTCCTCCCTCAAAATCGAGGGCTATAGCGCATCGATTTGGCCTATAAATGCCCTGTTCTCGCTATTTTGCCCGTTTGACCATCCAAATGGCCTTGCATACCCCAACGGCCCATAGGGGGGGCGATGGATTTTTGACCCAAAACATATATTTTTAACCATGCTCACCCCCAGAACGGTGGGCTATAGCACACTAATTTGGCCCGATAATGCCCCGTTCATGTTGTTTTGCCTGTTTGACCACCCAAATGGCCTTGCCGACCCTAATGACTTATACTAGATCTCTCCTCAGCCTGCATAGTGGGCTCAAATTAATTTTTATCCTAAAATATGCTTAGACCTTAGGCTTACCCCCGGACCGTGGGCTATAGCATACCAATTTAGCCCAAAAATGTCTTGTTCTTGCTGTTTTGCGTCTTTAACCACTCAAATAGCCCCACCGACCCCAACGAACCATACAAGGCCACATCACAGTCTGCTTGGGCCCATTCAATTAATTTTTGTCCCAAAACACACCTGAGCCTCAGCCTACCCATAACCATAGGCTATAGCACACCGATTTGGCTTGAAAATGCCCCTTTCGCCCGTTTGGCCACCCAATTGGCACCACTGACCCTAATGGCCCATACTAAGATGCTCCTTATCCTTCCTGGGAGCCCATGGTATATTTTTAGTACAAAACACGCTCGGGCCCTAGGCCCACCCCGGAATAGTAGGCTATAGCACATTGATTAAGCCTGAAAATGCCCCGTTCCTGCAGTTTCGCCCCTTTGACCACCCAAATAACCCTGCTGACCCTAAAATCCCATACTAGGCTACTCGTCAGCCTACCTAGGTAGTCCTAGTCAATTTTTGGCCAAAAATATGCTCGAGCCCCAAGCCCACCCCCAAAATCGTGGGCTATAGCACAATAATTTTGCCCAAAATGCCCCATTTGCGCTGTTTTGGATGTTTAACCACCCAAATAGTCTCGTGTCTCCTCAGCCTGCTTGGGGACCTCGACTAATTTTTTGCCTAAAATATGCCCGAGCCCCAGGTCCACTCCAAAATCCCAGGATATGGCATGCTGATTTGACCATGCCCCGTTCGTGCTGTTTTGATCATTTGACCACCCAACTTGCCCCACCGACCCCAATGACCCACACTAGGTCGCTGATTAGCCTACCTAGGGGCCCCTATTAATTTTTGTCCCAAACTATACTCGGGCCCCCGACACCTCCCCCTCAAAATCGTGGGCTATATCTCATAGATTTGGCCCAAAAATTTCCTCTTCGCGTCATTTCATCTGTTTGACCACCCAAATGGCCCTGCAAACCTCAATGGCGCACACTAGGCTACTCCCCAGCGTGTCTAGGGGGCCTTGATCTATTTTTGATCTAAAACATGCTCGATCCCTAGGCCCACCCCTAAAATCGTGGGCTATAATGGACTGATTTAGCCTAAAAATACCTCATTCACGCCATTTTGCCTGTTTGATCACCCAAATAGCACCGCCGACTCTAATAGCCCATATTATGCCACTCCTCAGCCTGCCTGGGGGGCTCGATTAATTTTGAGCCCAAAACATGCCCAGGACCCAGCCGCACCCTAGGAACCATAAGCTATAGCACACCGAATTGGCACGAAAATGCCCCGTTTGTACCGTGTCACCTGTTTGACCACCCAAATTATCCCGTCAACCCTAATTGCCGACACTAGGCCACTCCTCATCCTGCCATGGGGCCCTTGATCAATTTTTATCCCAAAACACACCCGGTCCCTTGGCCCATCCCTGAAACCGTGGGCTATAGCACACCAATTTTACCCAAAAATGCCTCGTTCGCACCATTTCGCCTTTTTGACCACCCAAATGGTCTCGCTGACCCCTACGACCTGCACTAGGCTGCTTCTCAATCTGCTGGGGGGCCCTCAATCAATTTTTGGCACAAAACATACTCGCGCCCCGGGCCCACCCTAGAACCGTGGGCTATAGCACAATAATTTTGCCTAAATATGCCCTGTTTTCACTGTTTTGCCCATTTGACCATCCAAATAGCCCCGCTGACCCTAACAACCAACACTAGGATACTCATCAACCTTCCTGGGGGGCCCAGATCAATTTTCAGCCTAAAACACGCTTAAGCCTTGGGCCGACCTCTGAAACTGTGCCCCATTCCCACTGTTCCACCCCTTTGACCAACCAAATGGCCCTGTCGACCCCAACTATCTATACTAAGCCATTCTTCATCCTGCTTGGGGCCTCCGATTGATTTTTACCCCAAAATACGTCCGGGACCACCCCCGAGACCATGGGCTAAGCACACCGATTTAGCCTGAAAATGTTTTGTTTACGCTATTTCACTCATTTGACCAGCCAAATTGCCCCTCCAACCTCAACAACCCATACTAGATGGCTTCTAAGCCTGCTTTGGGGGCCCGATTAATTTTTGGCCTAAAACATGCTTGGGCCCCGAGCCCACCCTCTAGATTTTTGGGGTATAGCACATCGACTTATCCCTAAAATGCTCCGTTCGCGCCGTTTTGCCTATTTAACCACCTAAATGGCCTCGCGAACCCCAATGGCCCATACTATAGCACTCTTCATCCTGCCTGGGGGGCCCGATCAATTTTTGGCCTAAAACACACCCGAGCCCTAGGCCTACCCACAGAACCATGGGCTATAACACACCTATTTGGCCCAAAATGCCTCGTTCGCACTATTTCTCCGATTCCAATGACCTATAGTAGGCCATTACTCAGCCTGACTGGGGTCCCTGGCTAATTTTCATCCCAAAACACGCTTGGGGCCTGGGTCCACCCCAGAACCGCGGGATATAGCACACCGATTTGCCTTAAAAATGTGCCATTCGTGCCATTTTTCTCATTTGACCATCCAACTTGCCCCGCTGACCCCTATGGCCCATACTAGGCTGCTCCTTAGCCTACCTGGGGGGGCCCAATTTATTTTTGGCCCAAAACATGCTCGAGCCCCGGGCCAGGGCTATAGCACATCGACTTGGACCGAAAATGTCCTCTCCGTGCTGTTTCTCTTATTTGACTACCCAAATAGCCATGCAAACCCCAATGGCCCATACTAGGTCACTCCTCGGCATGTCTAGGGGCCCCCAGTTGATTATCAGGGCAAAACACGCCTGATCCCAAAGCCCACCCCAGTAGTTGTAGGATAGAGCACACTGATTTGGCCTAAAAATTCCTTGTTCATGCCGTTTTGCCTATTTGACCTCTAAAATGGTCCCGCCGACTCCAATGGCCCACACCAGGCCTAAAACATTTCCATGCCCCAGGCGAACCCACATGAGCTATAGCATATCGAATTGACCCAAAAATGCCCCGTTCTCACTATGTCGCCCGTTTGACCACCCAAATGGCCCTGCGACCCAAATGGCCCATACTAGGCTGCTCCTCAGCCTGCCATGGGTCCTCGATCTATTTTTTTCCCAAAAAAATCCTGGGCCCCTAGCCCACCCTTAGAACCGTGGGCTATAGCACATCGATTTTACCCAAAAATACCCTGTTCGCGTCATTTCGCCCGTTTGACCATTCAAATGGTCTAGCTGTCCCCTATGACCTATACTAAGCCTCTCCTTAGCCTACCTGGGGGGCCTCAATTAATTATTGGCATAAAACATACTCGCACCCCAGGCCCAACCCAGAACCATGGGCTATAGCACACCGATTTGACCCAAAAATGTTCCATTCGCTCCATTTCACCCGTTTAACCACCCAAATGACCCCGCCGACTCCAACGACCCATACTAGGCCACTCCTCAGCCTGGCTAGGGGCCTTCAATTGATTTTTGGCCAAAAATTCACTTAGGACTCAGGCCCTCTAGCAGAACTATGGGCTATAGCACACCGAATTGACCTGAAAATGCCCCATTAGTACCGTTTTACCTATTTGACAACCCAAATGGCACCGTCAACCCCAATGACAAATACTAGGTTGCTTGTCAGCCTTCCTAGGGACCCTAGATTTAGTTTCAGGCCAAATCACGCCCGGGGATAGACCTACCTCTGGAACCGTGGGCTATAGCACATCGATTTGGCCCGTAAATGGCCCATTCATGTTGTTTTGCCTATTTGACTACCTAATGGCCCCGACGACCCAAATGGCCTATACTAGGCGACTCCTCAGCCTGCTTAGGGGACCCCAATAGATTTTTGACCTAAAACATGCTTGGGCACCGCTCTCACCCCAGAACCGTGGGCTATAGTACACTGATTTAGCTCAAAAATTCCCCGTTGGCGCTGTTTCACCCATTTAATCAAGCAAATGGCCTTGCCGACTCCAAAAGCCTATACTAGGCTACTCCTTAGCCTTCCTCGGGGGATTTGATTAATTTTTATCCCAAAAGACGCTTGGGACTTGGGCTCATCCCCTAATCATCGGCTATAGTACACCGATTTGGCCCAAAAATGCCCCGTTCTCGTTGTTTCACCCCTTTGACCACCTAAATAGCCCCACCGACCCTAACGGGCCATACTAAGCCACTTCTCAAACTGTCTGAGGGCCTCTAATTGATTTTTGGCCTAAAATATGCCCGATCCCTGGGCACACCCTCGGAACTATGGTCTATAGTACACCAATTTAGCCCAAAAATGCTCTGTTTGTGCCATTTTGCTTGTTTCACAACCTAAATTGCCCCGCCAACCCCAATGACCCACATTAGGCAACTCCTCAGCTTAATTGGGGTGCCCCGATTGATTTTTGTCCCAAAAAATGCCCGGGCCTTAAGCCCATCCCCAAAATCCATCAACTTGGCCCGAAAACGCCCCATTCGTGCTGTTTGACCACCCAAATAGATTGAAAAACCCTAATGGCCCACACTAGGCCGCTCTCAACCTACCTGCGCGAGCTCGATTAATTTTTAGGCCAAAACATGTCCGATCCCTAGTCCCACCCCTAAAATCGTAGGCTATAGCACACCGATTTGGCCCAAAAATGTCTCTTTCACGCCGTTTTGCCTGTTTGACTACCCAAATGGCTCCGCCAAACCCAACGGCCAATACTAGGCCATTTTTTAGCCTGTTTAGGAGGCCTCGATTGATTTCAATCTAAAACACGCTCAAGCCCTGGGCCCACCCCCGAAACCATGGTCTATAACACATCAAATTAGCCAGAAAATGCCCCATTCTCACTGTTTTTCCCCTTTGACCACCCAAATAGTCCCTTCGACCCCAATTGCCCATACTAGGCCGCTTCTTAGTATGCCTAGGGACCTTTGATTGATTTTCAGTAGAAAATACGCCCAGCCCCTCCCCTGAAATTGTGGGCTATAGCACACGAATTTAGCCTGAAAATGTCCAGTTCCTACTGTTTTGCTCATTTGACAAACCAAATGGCCCCACCAAACTCAACGACCTATACTAGGCAGCTTCTCAACCTTTCTTGGGGGGCCTCGATCAACTTTTAGCAAAAAACATGCCCGGGACCACCCCCCAGAACCTTGGCCTATAGCATATCGACTTATCCCGAAAATGCTCCATTCACGTTATTTTGCCTATTTGACCACCCAAATAGCCCCGCAAACCCTAAAGGCCTATACTAGGCTACTCCCCATCCTTCCTGAGGGGCCCTGGTCAATTTTTGTACTAAATCACACCTGGGCATACCCCCAGAACCAGGGGTTATAGCACACCAATTTAGCCCAAAAATGCCTCATTTGCGCGTTTGAAGACCTAAATAGCCCTGTCGACTCCAAACTTATAGTAGGCCATTGCTCAGCCTACCTGGGGGTCCAAGTTAATTTTTGGCACAAAACACGCTCGGGGCCCAGCCCCACCCCCAAAACCGTGGGCTATAGCACACCGATTTGGCCCATAAATGCCCCTTTTACACTGTTTTGCCTGTTTGACTACCTAAATATCACTTTTGAGCCCAACGAACCAAAATAGATAGCTTCTTAGACAGTGTGGGGGCCCTTGATCAATTTTCATCCTAAAACACACCTGATCCTTGGGCCCACCCTTAAAAACATAGGGATATAGCACACCGATTTAGCTCGAAAATGTCTCGTTCGCTTAGTTTCTGCTGTTTGACCACTCAAACAGCTCTGCTGACCCCAATGACCCATACTAGGCCACTCATCAGCTACCTAGGTGCCTCTAGTTGATTTTTGGCCAAAAATACACTCGGGCCCCAGGTCCACCCTTGGAACCGCAGGCTATAGCATACCTACTTGGCCCGAAAATGCCCTCATTTGAGACGATTCATCATTTGACCACCCAATGGCCCTGACGACCCCAACGGCCCACACTAGGCCACTTCTCAGCCTTTCTGGGGGGCTTTGGTTTAATTTTTAGCCAAAAACATGCCCGAGCACCGAGCCTACCTTATAAACCGTGGGGTATAGCACATCAATTTAGCTCGAAAATGACCTATTCACGTCGTTTTACCCATTTGAACACCCAAATTGACTCGTCGACCCAAATGGTCCATAGTAGGCTGCTCCTCGGTCTGCCTAGAGGCACCCGATCCATTTTTAATTGATAACACATTGGGGCCTCGAGCCCACCCCCAGAATCGTAGGCTATAGCATACCAATTTGGCCCAAAAATAGCTCGTTCATGTTGTATCTTCCGTTTGGAAAACCAAACTACCCCGCCGACCCAAATGGCCCATATTAGGTCTTACCTCAATCTGCCTATGGTAGCCTGATTGATTTTTGGTCCAAAATATGCTCGGGCCCCGGGACCACCCTTAGAATTGTGGGCTATAGAACACCGATATAGTCAAAAATGGCTCATTATCGTCGTTTTGCTTATTTGACCACCCAAATTGCCCCAACAACCCCAACAACCCATATTAGGCCGTTCCTTACCCTGTCTGAGGCAGACCAATTATTTTTTGGCCTAAAATATGCTCGATCCTACACCGACAACCATGGGAAATAGCAAACCGTATATTCCCAAAAATGGCCTAGTCACGCCATTTCGCCTGTTTGACCAGCCAAAACTGCCTCGTCAACCCCAATGGCCCATACTAGATCACCTTTCAGCCTTCCAGGGACAGTTCATTAATTGTCAGCCCAAAACACGTTCGGGCCCTGAACCCACCCCGAGAGTCGTGGGCTATAGAACACTAATTTTTCCATAAAATGGCACATTCGCACCATTTTACCACCAAAACTGCCTCATCGATCCCAACGACCTATACTAGGTATCTTCTTAGCCTGTTTTGGGGAACCTCATCAATTTTTGGCCGAAAACACACCCGATCCCTGGGCCTACCCCGACAACCGTGATCTATAGCACACTGATTAGGCTCAAAAATGGCTCGTTCATGTTATTTTGCCTATTTGACCATCCAAACCGCTCTGCCCACCCCAACGACCCACACTAGGCCGCTCTTCAGCCTACCTGGGGCAGCCCAATTGATTTTTTGCCCAAAACAAGCTCGGACCCCGGGCCCACCCCGACAACCATAGTCTATAGCACAGCAATTTGGCTCGAAAATAGCTCGTTCGCGCTGTTTCACCTATTTGACCACCAAAACTCCCCCGCCGACCACAACGGCCCATACTAGGCTACTCCTTATCCTGCCCGGGGTAGACCAATCAATTTTTTGCTCAAAACATGCCTGGGTCCTAGGCTCATCCCTACAACCATGGGCTATAGCTCACCAATTTGGCCCAAAATTAGCTGTTCATGTTGTTTTTCTTATTTGACCACCCTAACTTCCCCTCCGACCCCTACGACCCACACCAGTCTGCATCTCAGCCTACCTTGGGTAGCCCGATCAATTTTTAACCCAAAACACACCTGGTCCCTCCACCCCTACAACCATGGTCTATAGCACACCAATTTGTCCTGAAAATGGCCCATTCACATCGTTTCACTCATTTGACCACCCAAATTACCTCCCCTACACCAGAGGCCCATACTAGGCTGCTCTTCATTCTACTTGGGGAAGCTCAATTGATTTTAGGCCCAAAACACACTCGGTCCTTGGCCCACCTCTACAACCGTGGGCTATAACACACTGATTTGGCTCGAAAATAGCCCGTTTCCGCTGTTTCACCCCTTTAATCACCCAAACCACTATGTTAACCCGAACGACCTACACTAGGATGCTTCTCAGCCTGCCTGAGGCAATCTGGTCAATTTTTAGACCAAAGTACACCTGGACCCTGGTCTGACTCCGACAACCGTGGGCTATAGCACATGATTTAGCCTAAAAATTGCCCATTCATGCTGTTTCTCCTATTTAACAATGCAAAGTGCCCTACCGACCACAACGACTAATACTAGGCCACTCCTCAGTATGTCTGGGGCAGCCCAGTTGATTTTTAGCTGAAAACATGCATAGGCCCTGAGCCCACCCCGACAATCGTGGGCTATAACACACTGATTTGGCCCAAAAAAACCCTTTCATGCTGTTTTGCCAGTTTAACAATAGAAACTACCCCGCCGACCCCAACGGCCTATACTAGGACGCTCCACAGTCTGCCTGGGGTAGTTTGTTCTATTTTCAGCCCAAGACACGCCTGAGACCTAGGTCTACCCCGACAATTGTGGGCTATAGTAGACCAATTAAACCCAAAAATAGCCTGTTCACACCATTTTTTCGGTTTGACCAAACAAATTGCCCCGTCGACCCCAACGACCCACACTAGATCATCCTCAGCCAACCTGGGGTAGCCTGGCATATTTTAAGACCAAAACATACTCCATCCCTGGGCCCACCTAGACAATCGTGGGATATATCACACCAATTTGGCTCGACAATGACCCACCCACAGTGTTTTGCTCGTTTAACAACTAAAACTACATCGCCAACCCTGATGGCCTAAACTAAGCTGCTTCTCTGCCTGCCTGGGGCAGCCAATTGATTTTTGGCCCAAAACACACTTGGACCCCGAGCCCACCCTAACAACCGTGGGCTATAACACATCAATTTCGCCCAGAAATAACCTGTTCGTGCTGTTTCTAATATTTTACCACCCAAACTACCCCGCCAACCCCAACGACCTATACTAGGCTGCTTCTCGACCTACTTGGGACATCTCGATCAATTTATGATGCAAAACACACCCGAGCATCGGGCACACCTCAACAATCGTGGGCTATAGCACATTGATTTAGCCCAATAATGGCTCGTTCGCACCATTTATCCCATTTGACCACCCAAACTGCCACACAGGCACAAATGACCTACACTAGGCCGCTCCTCAGCCTACGCAGCCCAATCGATTTTTGGCCTCAAATATGATTGGGCCTCCGGCCTACCCCAACAACCGTGGGCTAAACACATCGATTTGGCTTGAAAATGGCTCGTTCATGCCATTTCGCCCGTTTGATCATCCAAACTATCCCACCGACCCCAACGTACTATACTAGGCCATTTCTTAACCTACCTGGGGTAGTCCAGTTGATTTTTGGCCTAAAACATGCCTGATCCCCGAGCCCTCACCGACAACCGTAGGCTATAGCACATCGATTTAACCTAAAAAATCCTGTTTATGTCATTTTGACTATTTGACCACCCGAACTGCCCCGCCGGTCCCAACGGCCCATATTAAGCCATTCCTCAACTTGTATAAGGTATCCGGCTAATTTTTTGCCCAAATCACACCCGAGTCTCGGGGCCACCCCGACAATTGTGGGCTATAACACATCGATTTGTCCCAAAAATGGCCCGTTCACGTTTCACCCATTTGAACACCCAAACTAGCCTATCGACCCTAATAGCCTACACTAAGTCGCTCCTTAGCCTGCCTGGGCAGCTCGATTGATTTTTGGCCTAAAACATGCTCGTATGTCGGGGCTACGCCGACAACCGTGGGCTATTGCACACTGATTTGGCTCAAAAATGGCCCATTCATGTCTTTCATCCGTTTGACCACCCAAACCGCCCTGCCAACCTCAACGATCCATACTAGGCCGCTCCTTAGCCTGCCTAGGGCAGCCTGGTTGATTTTTGTCCCAAAACACACCCGAGCCCACCTTAATAATCGTGGACTATAGCACATCAATTTTGTTCAAAAATAGCCCATTCGCACCGTTTTGCCCGTTTGACCACCCAAACCACCTTGCTGACCCCAACAGCCCACACTAGACTGTTTCTCAGCCTGTTTGGAAAGCCTGGATAGTTTTTATCACAAAACCTTCTCGGGCCCACCTTGACAATCGTGGGCTATAGCATACCGATTTGGCCTAAAAATGGCTTGTTCGAGCCATTTTCCCTATTTGACCACCCAAACTGCATCATCGACCCCAACGGCCCACACTAAGTTACTCTTCAACCTACCTAGGGCAGCCCTGTCTATTATTGGCCTAAAACACGCTTGAACCCCGAGCCCACCGCAACAACTGTGGGCAATAGCATACCAATTTAAATCAAAAATGGCACGTTCATGTTGTTTTGCTCGTTTAACAACCCAAACCACCCCACCGACCACAACGGCCCATGCTAGGCTTCTCCTTAGCCTGCCTAGGGCAGTCCGATCAATTTTTAGCCAAAAATACACTCGAGCTCAAGCCCACCCTAACAATCGTGGTCTATAACACACTGATTTGGCTCAAAAATAGCCCGTTCACACCAATTTGCCTGTTTGACCTCCTAAACCACTCTGCTGACCCCAACGACCCATACTAGGCCGCTTCACAGCTTGCCTGGGGAATCCCAGTGGATTTTTGGCCAAAAAAATGCCTGGGACTTGGGCTTACCCTAACAAACTTAGGCTATAGCACACAGATTTTGCCCGAAAATGGCCCGTTCGCGCTGGTCACCCTTTTGACCACTCAAATCGCCACATCAACCTCAACAGCCCACACTCTGCTTGAGGAAGCCTGATCTATTTTTTTCCTAACATATTCTTGGGCTCCAAGCCCACCCCGACAATCCTGGTTTATAGCACACAAATTTAGCCCAAAAATGGCCCGTTTGCAGTATTTTCTTGTTTGACCACCCAAACCACCCCACCGACCCCTATGGCCCATACTCTCTTCAACTTGCCTGAGGAAGCCAATTAAGTTTTGGCCCAAAATCCCTTCGACCCTTATCCCACCCCGACAACGAAGAGCTATAGCACACTGATTTGGCCTGAAAATGGCCCATTCACACTGTTTTGCCCATTTGACAATCAAAACTGCCCCGCTAACCCTAACGGCCCATATTAGGCCACTCCTCAGCCTGGTGCAGTCCGATTGATTTTTAACCCAAAACATGCTCGTGTCCTAGGCCTACCCCGACAACCATTGGCTATAGCACACCGATTTGGCCCAAAAAATATCTTGTTTGCACTATTTCACCGGTTTGACCATCCAAACCGCCTTGTCGACACCAACAATCCATAGAAGTCTGCTTCTCTACCTACCTGGGGTAACCCAATCAATTTTTGGCTTAAAATAAGCCCGACCCCGGGCCCACCCCGACAATCGTGGGCTATAGCACACCAATTTGTCCTAAAAATGGAATTTTTCACTATTTTACCTAATTGACCACCTAAACTGCCGCTCTAACCCCAACGGCCTATACTAGGCTGCTTCTTAGCTTGCATGGAGCAACCCGATCGATTTTCAACCCAAATTACGCCAGGACCCCAGGCCTACCCCGAAAATCGTGGGCTATATTAAACACCGATTTGGCCTAAAAAAATTGGCTCGTTCGTGCTGTTTCACCTGTTTGACTACCTAAACTGCCCCGCCAACCCCAATAGTCCATACTAGGTTGCTTCTCAACCTACCTAAGGTAGCTCGGTCAATTTTTGGCTAAAAACACGCCCGGTACCGAAGCCCACCCCGATAACCATAAACTATAGCATACCAATTTAGCCTAAAAAATGGCCCAGTGGCACAGTTTTGCCCATTTGACCACCCAAATTGCCCCCGTCGACCCTCAACGGCCCATACTAGGCCGCTCTATAGCCTACCTGAGGTAGCCAGTCGATTTTCTGACTAAAACACACTGGGTTCCCTAGACCACCCCAATAACAGTAGGCCATAGCACACTGATATAGCGCAAAAAGGCGTGCTTATGCTGTTACATCTGTTTGACAACCCAAACTTCCCCGCCAAACCCAATGGCCCATACTAGCCTGCTCCTAAGCTTTCCTGCGGTAGTCTGATTGATTTTTTACCCAAAATAAGCCTGACCCCCAGGCCCACATCGAAGACCATGGGCTATAGCACAATGAATAGCCTATTCACACCGTTACGCTCGTTTGACCACACAAATAGCCCTGCCAATACCAACGACCCATACTATGTTGTTCCTCAGCCTGCCTGGGGTAGTTTGGTTAATTTTTGGCCCAAAATATGCTTGGGCCTCAGTTTCACTCTAATTTTCGTGGGCTATAGCACACCGATTTAGGTCTAAAACTTCCCATTTGTACCGTTTCGCCCGTTTGACCACCCAAATTACCCCACCAACCCCAGCGGCCCACACTAGGACACTTCTCAACCTACCTGGAGAAGTTCAAACAATTTTTAGCCAAAATACACATCGAACCCCAGCCCCACCCCGACAACCGTGGGCTATAGCACACTAATTTAGCTCAAAAATAGCTCATTCATGATGTTTCGCCCATTTTACAACCCAAACTGCCCCGCCAAAACCAATGGTCCATACTAATCTGCTCTTCAGCCTACCTTGGCATCCTGATTAAATTTTGGCCCAAAATATACTTGGTACTCGGGCCCACCCAACAACTGTGGGCTTAAGCACACCGATTTGGCCAGGAAATAGCACGTTCATGTTATTTCGGCCGTTTGACTACCCTGATCACACCACTGACCCCAATGGTTCATAATAGGCTGCTCTTCAACCTTCTTAGGGTAGCTCAATCGATTTTTAGCCGAAAACATGCCCGAGCCCTAGGCCCATCCCGACAACCGTGGGCTATAGCACACCGATTTAGCTCGAAAAATGGCCTATTCAGGTTGCTTCGCCTATTTGACCATCCTAACTGCCTCGCTGACCCCAACGAACCACACTAGGCCCCTTCTTAACCTGCCTGTGGCAGACCGATCTATTTTCGGCCCAAAAAATGCCCGAGCCCCGCGCTCATCTCGACACCCGTAGGCTATAACACATTGATTTAGCCCAAAAGTAGCATGTTCATGCCGCTTCGCTCGTATGACTACCTAAACCACTCTTTTGACCCCAACGGTGCACACTAGGTCACTCTTCAACCTATCTGGCGCAGCCCAGTCGATTTTTGGTATATAACACGCTAGATCCTCGGGTCCACCTCAAAAATCGTGGGCTATGGCATACCAATTTGGCCTAAAAATTGTCCATTCATGCTATTTTTCCCATTTGACCACCAAAACTTCCCCGCCGACCTCAACAGCCCACACTAAACCGCTACTTAACTTGCCTTGGGTAGCCCAGATAGTTTTCAACCCAAAACATGTATGGTCCCTAGGCCTACCCCAATAACACTAGCATGTAGCACACCGATTTGGACCTAAAATATCCCGTATGCACCGTTTTGCACGATTGACCGCGTAAATTGCCCCGTCGACCCCAATGGCCCATATTAGGCCGCTCCTCAGCCTGCTTGGGGTATCCTGATCTATTTTTGTCCCAAAAATGCTCGAGCCTTGGGCTCACCCCAACAATCTTGGGCTATAGCACATCGATTTAGCCTTAAAATGGCACGTTCTTATTGTTTCGCTCGTTTGACCACCCAAACTGCCTCGTCGACCCCAACAGCTTATACTAGGTAGCTCCTAAACCTGCTTAGGGCAGCTTGATTAATTTTTGTCCCAAAACACGCCCTAACCCCGGGCCCACCCCAACAATTATGGGCTATAAAACACTGATTCGGCCCAAAAATGGTTCGTTCGCATTGTTTCACCCGTTTTACCACCCAAACCGCCTTGACGGCCCATACTAGGTCGCTTCTTATCCTTCCTGGGGTATTTAGTCAATTTTTAACCCCAAACATGCCTTGGCCCCTGTCTCACCCTAACAATCGTAGGCTATAGCACACTTTATTAGCCCGAAAATTGCCCGTTCGCACTGTTTTGCCCATTTGACCACCCAAACCACTCAGCCGACCCTAATGACCTATCAATTTTATCCCAAAAAAATGCCTGGGCCCACCCCGAGAACCATGGGCTATAGCACAATGATTCAGCCTAAAAATGACCCACACTAGGACGCTCCTCAGCCTATCTGCAGAATCCTAGTCAATTTTTGTCCCAAATCACATCGAATCCCTGGGCCTACCCAACAACCATTGGCTATAGCTCATCGATTTGGCCCAAAAATAGCTTGTTCGCACTATTTTGCCTATTTGACCACTCAAACCGCCCCACCGACCATAACGACCCATACTAGGCTGCTTCTCAGCCTGCTTTGGGTAGTGCAATAAATTTTTGGACCAAAATACACTCGAACATCAGGGCCACCTCAAAATCTGTGGGCTATAACCCACCAATTTAGCTCGAAAATGGCCCATTCAAAGTATTTCACATATTTGACCACCCAAACTGTGCCACCAACTCCAACGACCCATACTAGGCCAATCCTCATCCTTCATGGGGCAGGCCAATTAATTTTCAGCCCAAAACACGCCCGAGAAAGGGGCTCACCCTGAAAACAGTAGGCTATAAAAGATGGATTTAGCTCGAAAATGGTCCGTTCATGCCGTTTTGCCTATTTGACCACCCAAACCGCCTCCTAACTCTAATGGCCCACACTAGGCCACTTCTTACCCTTTCTAGGGTAGCTTGATCAATTTTTGGCCTAAAACATAAACGAGCCCTGGGCCCACCCCGATAATCGTAGGCTATAAAACACCAATTTGGCCTGAAAATGACCCATTCCCCCCATTTTGCCTATTTGACCACCCAAATCGCCCTGTCTATCCCAACTGCTTACACTTAGCTACTCCTTAGCCTTCCTGAGGCAGCCTAGTCAATTTTTGGCCCAAAACACGCCTAGGGCTGGGCCTACCCCAACAACCATAGCACACAAATTTGGCCTAAAAATGGTCCATTCGCACTATTTTGCCTAATTGACTACCCAAACCAGCCCAACGACCCATACTAGGCTGCTCCTCAGCCTTTATGGTGCAGTTCAGTCAATTTTTAGCCGAAAACACACCCTGGCCTTGGCCCACACCATCAATTGTGGACTATAACATACCAAATTGGCTCGAAAATAGCCCATTTGTAACATTTCTCCTGTTTGACTACCCAAACTACTCTGCCAACCCCAATGACCCATACTAGGTCACTCTTCATCTTGCATGGGGTAGCTTGATGGATTTTTGACCAAAAACACGTCCAAGACCTGAGCTTACCCCAACAGCCGTGGGCTATAGCATATCGATTTGGCTAAAAAATGGCCCATTCACGTTGTTTCGCCCGTTTGACTCTCCAAACTTCCCTGCCGACCCATAATAGGCTTCTTCTTAGCCTGCCTGGCACATCCTGGTCAATTATTGGCCCAAAACATGCCCGATCCTCAGGTACACTCCAAAAGCCGTGGACCATAGAATATTATTTTGGCCCAAAAATGGCTTATTCATGTTGTTTCACCCGTTTGGCCATACAAACCACCTCGTCGACCCCAACGACCCACACTAGGCAGCTCTTTATACTTCCTGGGGTAGCCCAATCAATTTTCATCCAAAAAACATGCCTGAAAACCGGGTCCACCTTGATAAACATAGGCTATAGCATACCGATTTGACCCAAAAATAACTCGTTTGTGTTGTTTTGCCTGTTTGACCACCCAAACCATCCTGCCGACCCCAACAGCCCATACTAGGCCATTCTTCAGCCTTTCTGGGGAAGTTCAATCAATTTTTATGCTAAAAAATACCTCGGCCTCGGGTCCACCCCGACAATCGTGGGTTATATAACACACCGATTTATCCCAAAAATAGCCTGCTTGTGCTGTTTCGCCTGTTTGACCACCCAAACTATCCCGCCGACCCCAATGAAATATACTAGGCTGCTCTTTAGTCTGCCTGGGGTATATTCATCAATTTTTAAACCAAAACACGCTCGAACACCAGGCCCAACCCGATAATTATGGGCTATAGCATACTGATTTGACCCAAAAATGGCCCATTCGCACCATTTTGCTTGTTTGATAACCGAAATCGCCCTGCCAACCCTAACAACCCATACTGGGCCACTCTTCATCCTGCCTGGGGTAGCCCGATTGATTTTAGGCCCAAAACACACTCGTTCCCTAGGATTGCCCCTACAACCGTGGGCTATAGCACACCGATTTGGCAAAAAATGGCTCGTTCGCATTGTTTTGCCTATTTGACCACCTGAATTGCCCCTCCAACCCCAACGCCTATACTAGGCCGCTCTTTACCCTACTAGGAGCAGCTCAATTGACTTTTAGCCCAAAACACGCTCGAGCCCTAGGCCCATATCAATAATCATAGGCCATAGCACATCAATTTAGCTCGAAAATAGCTCGTTCACGCCGTTTTGCTGTTTGACGCCCAAACCTCCTTGTTAACCCTAACGACCAATACTAGGCTTCTCTTCAGCCTACCTGAAGCAGCTGATTAATTTTTTGCCAAAATATGCTCTGAGAATCGAGCCTACCTCGATAATCATGGTCTATAGCACACCGATTTGGCTAGAAAATGG